>NC_049214.1:1622465-1659965 GCF_013347855.1 Anguilla anguilla | reverse complement strand
AATAGCTCTGTATTGCTGGCCTACTTTAATACAGATAGCCACTCACTGTGAAATCAGTTATTGGACCAACGTGATGCTAGTACAGTATGTCGCGCAGAACCAAAGCTACCTGGAGCAATTCAATTACACTTGGAAAAAGTGAGTGGATTCACAGGAGAGAAAAAAACAAACAAACATTTTAAATGAAATGCTGCAATGTGTGTGTGTTGGATGCCTTGCTACACATCACGCCATGTTTCAGTTGTGTAATCTGGAAAAGCTGTCAATGATATATTCCCCTGAGGGGATACAAACGCAGGTACGTTTTATTGCAGCTTCTTTATCTTACAGATTTCTCTCCATTCCAAACAACATCATGAGTTCAGCAATCATTGAAATTGACTGTTGTACGTAACAAGCAAAAAAAAAACACTTTCTTCTTTACCAATATTGTGGACAAAGCACTTTGCAGAGACTGGGGTAGAACTTAAACCCCACCGTTACAGACTGGAGTTTGAAAAATCTTTAAATGCAAAGCTTCATGCTTCCTATCGTAATCTGGATAATCTCATTTGAAAGGAACTTGCTTATTGTCCTGTAGCCGGGAAAGGGGGGAGGCTCCAGAGCAGGCAGGGAGAGATAGATGGGTGACAGTGGGGCGCAGGTGCAGAAAATGGCGTGCACTCCACACAGGGGTGACATCTCCAGAGGTTGTGGTGTCCAACCGATTCTAGCCCTTGCAGGAATTGGACCCAGCCCATGATCTTGAGAGTGGGAGGGCTGAGGAGCCACTGGGCACCCAGGTGGCCACATCCTCCCAGAAAAGGGAGTTAGTGATAGAGGGGGACTTGATCATTAGGGGGGTAGACCGCATAGTAGGAGGTAGGAGATCTCCTGGAGCATATGGGGAAGATCCTGGCCAGTGCGGGGAGGGATCCAATGCCAATGACATAGGTAATGGTAGATTTGAGGTTCTGCAGGACAAATTTGTGGAATTATCAGAAAAGCTTAGGAGCAGAACCTCCACGGTAGTTTTTTTTGGAATACTACCGGTACCTTGCAGAGGGAAGCAGAGTTTTATCTGGAGGTTTAATACGTGACTACAAACCTGGTGTTGGAAAGAGGGGTACAGGTTTATGGCACACTGGGACTTCTTCTGGGACCGGGGTGAGCTGTACAAGTGTGATGGGCTGCACCTGAACTGGTGTGCTTTCTTATTGGCTCACAGATGCTTTTGGTTCTCATGGATGTGTTGCTCTCTGGGTAACCGAGTTTTCATGTGTGTCCATTAGCCTCAGGGATAATTAAGTGTCATTTTAGTCCCTTGTGTTAAAGTGCAGTATAAAACAACTCTTGGTGCCATCTTATATAGATTTGTTAAACCTGGATTCAGCTCATGAGCTTTCAGTTTAAAAAAGAAATTTCATAGGAAATATAACTGGCCTCTATACTGACACGTTTGTGTATTGAACAGTGCTGACGTCAAGAGGTCATGCGTTCCAGTTTAAAAATCTATTATCAGCGTTTCTTTATTTCTATTTCATTTGAGTCTGAGTGACAGGCAACTTGCATGTACTGTTTTGCACATCGTTACTTACCTATAACCCTGACTTAATCATCGTCTGTTAATCACCAGTGATTATAATATTTGCATAGCTGACAAGCTGTTATTTGTGTTCGCCCTGGTGATTAGCTCATTTTGTATTCGATGCATCGTTTATCGCATTATTTAAATCCATCGGATGTTTGTGTTCTTCCTGCGAGCTGGGCTTAAATGACTGAAGGAATACTAATAGACTCATTTCTGCTAAAATGATTAAAATCAGCCATGCCTCACTACGGGGCTGAGCGCAGGGAGCGGAGCGTAAAAACTCAGGAGCCACGGGGCTGTCCCGAGCCCTCAGACCTCTCCAAATTATCATTTAAAAAACCCACTTTAACGGTCTTCCCTTTTGAGGTGTGGTGTTGGGGCGCACACAAAATGGTGGAGTGTGCATGTCCTTAATAGCTGACGCTAATAGCTAATTAAATGTGAGTTCTATTAATCTGCTAAATGGAGCCTGTAAATGGCGCATTGCCACTGATGCTTTCTTACCTGTGGCAAACCTGTGCGAAGAAACTGGTCCTCTCCTCCATTTTGGCTCTAAGGGGACCCCCCCCCCCCCGCACAGTGTCCCAGGTTGTGTATTCCTGTCAGTGGCTTTGTGCACTTCCTGCTGCAGCTGTTAGAATGTAAGAAATATGACCTCACTGCAGAAAGGGTCCCGGCTGTGGATGTGGAGTTTGTGTGCTTCCCTAGCGTGCTGACAGGGTCCCGGCTGTGGATGTGGAGTTTGTGTGCTTCCCTAGCGTGCTGACAGGGTCCCGGCTGTGGATGTGGAGTTTGTGTGCTTCCCTAGCGTGCTGACAGGGTCCCGGCTGTGGATGTGGAGTTTGTGTGCTTCCCTAGCGTGCTGACAGGGTCCCGGCTGTGGATGTGGAGTTTGTGTGCTTCCCTAGCGTGCTGACAGGGTCCCGGCTGTGGATGTGGAGTTTGTGTGCTTCCCTAGCGTGCTGAAAGGGTCCCGGCTGTGGATGTGGAGTTTGTGTGCTTCCCTAGCGTGCTGACAGGGTCCCGGCTGTGGATGTGGAGTTTGTGTGCTTCCCTAGCGTGCTGAAAGGGTCCCGGCTGTGGATGTGGAGTTTGTGTGCTTCCCTAGCGTGCTGACAGGGTCCCGGCTGTGGATGTGGAGTTTGTGTGCTTCCCTAGCGTGCTGACAGGGTCCCGGCTGTGGATGTGGAGTTTGTGTGCTTCCCTAGCGTGCTGACAGGGTCCCGGCTGTGGATGTGGAGTTTGTGTGCTTCCCTAGCGTGCTGAAAGGGTCCCGGCTGTGGATGTGGAGTTTGTGTGCTTCCCTAGCGTGCTGAAAGGGTCCCGGCTGTGGATGTGGAGTTTGTGTGCTTCCCTAGCGTGCTGAAAGGGTCCCGGCTGTGGATGTGGAGTTTGTGTGCTTCCCTAGCGTGCTGAAAGGGTCCCGGCTGTGGATGTGGAGTTTGTGTGCTTCCCTAGCGTGCTGAAAGGGTCCCGGCTGTGGATGTGGAGTTTGTGTGCTTCCCTAGCATGCTGAAAGGGTCCCAGCTGTGGATGTGGAGTTTGTGTGCTTCCCTAGCGTGCTGAAAGGGTCCCGGTTGTGGATGTGGAGTTTGTGTGCTTCCCTAGCGTGCTGAAAGGGTCCCGGCTGTGGATGTGGAGTTTGTGTGCTTCCCTAGCGTGCTGAAAGGGTCTCAGCTGTGGATGTGGAGTTTGTGTGCTTCCCTAGCGTGCTGAAAGGGTCCCGGCTGTGGATGTGGAGTTTGTGTGCTTCCCTAGCGTCCTGTTCCCTTCCACAGAATTATGACACGAGGGGAAGGCCAGAGCTGGCATTTTGGGTTCTGGGGGCCCTAAACAAGGACACCTCATCTGGGAGGGTATTGGAGGTGGAGCAGATAGTTTCTGACTGCTCAGCTAAACTCAAAATGGTGGCTTCCCAATTTAAGGGATGAAATGACGGATTAAACGGCGTCTTTTATTGTGTGCAAGAAGCAGCCATCTTACCATTCACTTCATTATCACACTCCCTTAGAAACACGCGTCTTGATACTTGAAAAGTTTCTATAGAACCTCCCTCTGCAAGTCATCGAGAGTGAGATGTTTTTTTTTTTTATCATGGAAAATTTGGATCTGTAGAAAAGAAACAGACTTTTCCGTCAGTTGCTGCAGATGGATCGTACTGCGGGAGATGAGGACGCCGGTCGAGAGGAAGGGGCCGTGGGGGAATCGACTTTGGTGTTTCCTGTTAATTAGATACAGACAGGATGTGGGCGGCACACTGGAGCCACTAATGAAAAAATACAGAATCACAAATCTCTGCCTCTCCCAGAACGAGAGAGAAAAGAGGCCTTTTTTTTAGCTTAATGGCTTTGAGATGAAGAGATTGGGCTATTGTGAATGTGCGTTCTTTGACCTTAATGCAAGCTGGTGAGTTTCAGACCGACTCTCTCAATGTGAATCTCATCTCCACTGACTCTCTGCAGTTATTTCTTTTTTTTCTTCTGTTTTTAAAAGTTTCTTAATTAACCTGGACACGTACAGTGTAATGGGGAATTTCGAAAAAATGAAAATGGAAGCCCAGTTTTCATTGTAGAAACGGGTTTATGCTCAGTTGTAAAGTATATGAGCCTATAAATGGTAGAGTTTGTGATGGTGTTTGTTTTTACTTGACAAAAAGGGCTTCTGTGCAAAATCTTGAAAGTTTCAGTGTTATTTATGTTTGTTTAGGGCCGCAGTAAATGTGGTGTAGTGACTTTTTTCTCAATTACTGATGCTGTTGACATACTTTTGACCATTTCCAAACAAATTGTAAAAAAAGAAAATTATGCCAGCTACATTGTATGAGGTTTTTTATTGGTTATTTAAAATCCTGGTGGCCCCTCTGGGATGCCCAATATTCTAAAAACCATCAAAAGGCTTCCGTTGCGGTTCTTTTGGGGGTGGAGGGGGGGTTGAGTTGGGAGGGGGGGTGAGAGGAGGAAGGGACAGGAAGGGGGACTGCTAGATGGCCACTAACTGCACCTAAATATAAACACAGTCAATTCAATTTGCTTATCATTTACAGAAAAATCTAAATATCCAATATCCAAAATACACCATATAATCTCATAATCTCACAGGAAAGTGGTAACCAACCCTGTTCCTGGAGATCTACCGTCCTGCAGGTTTTCACTCCAACCCTAACAAAGCACACCTCATTCAACAGCTAGAGCAGGGCTGCCCAACCCTGTTCCTGGAGATCTACCGTGCTGTAGGTTTTCACCCCCTAACCCTAACAAAGCTCACCTCATTCAACAGCTAGAGATCTCGTAGAGTCAGGTGTCCCAAATTAGGGTTGAATTTAAAACCTGCAGTTGGTAAAGGCTGTCATTGGACAATGTTGACAATACAGAAATAATAAAATGATGCTGGATTTGCCCTTTTTGGGGCGACATGGTGGCACAGTGGTTAGCACTCGCCTCACAGCAAGAAGGTTGTGGGTTCGAATCTCGGCTTGGGGCCTTTCTGTGCGGAGTTTGCGTGTTCTCCCCGTGTTCGCGTGGGTTTACTCCGGGTACTCCGGTTTCCTCCCATACTCAAAGACATGCATGTTAGGTGCGCTCCTGCAGGTGCCCTTGACCAAGGCACTTGCCTCAGAGCTGGAGTTGGTCCCCGGGCGCAGCACCGAGAGGCAGCTGCCCACTGCTCCTAGGTAACTAAGGATGGGTCAAATGCAGAGGACAAATTACCCCAAGGGGTTCAATAAAAGTATATCTTATCTAGCATGTCTAAGCTCTGATATGCTGTTTTATTGATGCTGTGCAATGATGTCAATTCCTCCCACCTTCTGTACACTGACCTGGCAGAGAAAGACATCGTAAGAGACCAGCATATATCAGCAGGATCAGTGGGTCTGAGATAATGAGATGCAAGGCGCTATATAAATGTAGTCCATTACTCTTATTAGCTATACTAATATTTTATTGTGATGTTCTCACAGTGTTTGGCATAAATGTTAATTTATTGTTGATGTCGTGAGGCTCGGGGCGATGTTCCACATTGCGCTGGTACTAAAATTTATTTTCTGTTTGTTTCTAATTTGTTTTAAGTGCAGTTTCACCACCTCGGAACACACAGGCTACGCCCTGGGTCAAAGCTGACCGTTCCCATGACGAACATCATAAAGAGAAATGTCCTCCTTAACCACGTCCTTCCGTACCTCTTCTCAGCCGCCGCTGGCTGTTCATCAGCATCCTCTCTGAAGCTGCGGAACCGTATTAACAGGCATCGTGGCTTTGAGCGTTTTATTTGTGCTTAAAGGTGCAGTTTGTGCGGAGCGGTTAAAACGCAAATAAAGATGTTAATTCCCGGGCCACGGGGAATATGGATCCGTCTCCGCTCCCGTAAGCCTGTGTTTGCGTCGGCGTGTCGAGTGGATTACTTCTGCTACGCTGCTCACGAGCAGGATCTGCAGACACCCAGTTCAGCTCTTTTTACTGGTTTTTATTTATTTTTTTACACAGCAGGATTTCAAATGTAAAATCAACTTTAATAGAAGATTTTTTTTACCACACAATGTACCTATTGGAGTTATATAAATACTGATCCTGTTCATCTAACACTGGGGGTTTTGCTGTGTATGTGGTGTGTAAGCTGATTTTGGTCTTCTGGCGTTTGTGTGCTAATGGTGTGTGTATATACCAGTGAACTGGACAAAGCAGCAGTTAAAGGAAGCAAAAGACAGAACATCCTACCAGCAGGAGGGAGCAGGGAACACCAGGTCAGAGGAGACTTCTGTTCTTTTAACAAGTGAGCCTGCTGAGAGGCAGGAATAACCCTGGAGAAAATATCACGCTGGACACAATAAGCTCAGGTAATATTTCATAATCTGGACCGCGGCAGTGCCGACCATGGCTGGCGGCTCCATAACGCAATACCGGATTGGTCCTGCTGTTGCCCAGGGATGGGTGGGTTACGGTCGGCCCGGATAAGGGTGTGTCCCTGCTGACCAATCAGGTACCGGCCTGTGCGTCTGCAGAGCTGTGTGTGAAGCGTCGTTCCAGAGTCCCGTTCAGGCTCCTCCCACCAGCTGCAGGGTTGTCAGGAGCAACGGCTGACATCACGCGGTGCGGAAGAGAACGCGTGAGGACAGGAAGTCCACAGCGCTGCAGCAGTGACTGCGGGTAATGACAGGGAATTCCCAATTAGGGGAAAAAAAGGAAAATATGAATAATTTAATGCATTTTTAACACCTGTGGAAAACAGCTGTGACAGAGAACGCTGGCATTTGCATTTAGGCTGATAGCAGATGCCAGAGTTACTTACAGTAAACATACAACGGCGGTGTCCTACCTGGGAGTCAAACCTGCAACCTCTAGGACATCAGTCCAGTTCCATAAAGGTTTTGCCGCACTGCTGGCCAACGCCAAGGCTGGGTCCCCAGCACAGGCTGGCTCCCCAGCACAGGCTGGGTCCCCAGCACAGGCTGGCTCCGCCTTGCGGGATGTTCCCCCCCCCAGGTGGTTTATTAGCCGGGTACCGAGGCCGTGTGAGAGAGAGGCCATTTTGAGCGTTCTCTCACCTCAGTGACTGAGTGCTGCGTTTGTGTTGCGTTCAGCCTCATTGGCCAATCAATGCTGCAGGGCGGTGTGCAAATAGCCATGTACCGCCATTGCCTTCATCGCGGCGGATCTCGCTGTGTCTCCTTATTATCCTATCAATCACCCAGAGCTGGCATTTATGTTTTTATTTTCCTTCAGTGTCTCTGGGTTAATTAATAGAGAGAGTAGAGCCTGAGCAGTTTCTCCTCTCTACTGCAGTATCTACTTTCAGTGAGGCCACACCAGGTCAGGTTGTACTCGTGCAAAGCTTGTGTACGGTCTACTTTCAGTGAGGTCACACCAGGTCAGGTTGTACTCGTGCAAAGCTTGTGTATGGTCTACTTTCAGTGAGGTCACGCCAGGTCAGGTTGTACTGGTGCAAAGCTTGTGTATGGTCTACTTTCAGTGAGGTCACACCAGGTCAGGTTATACAGGTGCAAAGCTTGTGTACGATCTACTTTCAGTGAGTTCTACTTTCACTGAGTTCACCCAGGTCAGGTTATACAGGTGCAAAGCTTGTGTACGATCTACTTTCAGTGAGTTCTACTTTCACTGAGTTCACCCAGGTCAGGTTGTACTGGTGCAAAGCTTGTGTACGATCTACTTTCAGTGAGTTCTACTTTCAGTGAGGTCACACCAGGTCAGGTTGTACTGGTGCAAAGCTTGTGTATGGTCTACTTTCAGTGAGGTCACGCCAGGTCAGGTTGTACTGGTGTAAAGCTTGTGTATGGTCTACTTTCAGTGAGGTCACACCAGGTCAGGTTATACAGGTGCAAAGCTTGTGTATGGTCTACTTTCACTGAGGTCACACCAGGTCAGGTTATACAGGTGCAAAGCTTGTGTACGATCTACTTTCAGTGAGTTCTACTTTCAGTGAGTTCACCCAGGTCAGGTTGTACAGGTGCAAAGCTTGTGTATGGTCTACTTTCCCTGAGTTCAGGTCAGGTCATACAGGTGTAAAGCTTGTGAATGTAACGCTGGTGAGGCTAGACAGCAGTGTGGCAGGTACAGACGCTAGAAAGGTAAAGACATATTTCATATCAAACGTTCCTTTCTGTGCTTTCACACCTGACTGAACGGCCCGAAATGCCGTGAAGGAGGGTCCGTGCCGGGGTAACCTCACGGGGAGTAACCCCGAAATGCGGAGAGCTGGGTTTCGAGTCTCCCTGAGCTTCCAGGGCTCCAGCTCTCCTCGTTTTGGGTTGGTTCCCTTGGAGCACTCCAGGTGAGAACCGTCCTCCTTCCGTTTCGGGCTGTCCTGATGGTGAAGAACCTTTTCAGTTTTCTTTCATTAGCAGGGCTGCAAGCCTAAAATATTATTTTTGTGATGCCGTTGGACATAAATGTTGTCTATACTCCTAATGTTAACTCTCAAAGCATGTCCTCTATTGTCACAAGCATTGTTTCTCCTGGTGATATATGCCACTTGAACTATAATGTTAATTTATTTGCCAAGTTAGGACATTGTTTACTTCTGTGTTTAAAATTTCTCCATTTAAATCCTCCACAGACCATTGATTCCTCAGCCAGTTTTATCACAATAAAATTTTATTTCTGGTTCACTTTTATGGCTAATCGATATCAGTAGCAGCTCGTGGGGCCAAAGTCTCACCTTTAAACCAACAGGCCTGAACCTGTCTTCATTGATTTTTTTTCATCGATAAGGTGCCAGCTATCTGAGTAATCCATCAGCTTTCTCTTAATTGTGCTTCATACTACGGTGCTGAGTTTTACTGCATAGCATTAGACAGTGTGGATAATTAGATATTGCAATTCAGCCAAATCAGCCCCACTTTTTAAGGCTGCTTCGAGCGATATAAAAACATATTAACAAGCTCCATTTTTAAATACCGGCAACATAAAAGCATTTAGCAGCAGCTCGAGAGCAAGCTTGTTCTGAAATGGAAAAAGAAAATCTGAAAAAATAATGGACCAACGATGAGGTGCAAGCTTTGATCAGTATCTGTTTGGAGGACAACTTTATGAGGGAATTTGAATCGGCATTTAGTTATGTAAAAATACATTAACAAACACTGAAGTGTTTACTAATGGTTAACAAGCTATGGAATAACTGTTTATTTGTGCTTCATAAGCAGACCTTAAAATTCAGTTTTACAGTATAATGAATTTAATTCCTTGAGATAATACTCCATTCATTTAAAGATGCCAATCACTGTTAAATGCATGACACTAGCTATGAGCACGACATCCAGTAAAGGCTAGCATACCAACCGCATAAGCTTGCATTTGCTCAACGTTTATTATGCTAAGATCAGATTCATATATGCTCCTTCGCCTACAGAGAATGGAGAATATGTTTATTAAGTGTAAAATAATCTGTGAATGAGGGTTAATACTGCACACTTTTAGAAAACAAAACATTGCTGTAATAAAATACTATTACAAGACAAAGTTACAGTGTAGGGCCTGTTATTGATTACTCTGCTAATTAACTGCTATATTTTTAAGCAAGGGAAATAAACGATAACAAATTAAGAGCAGTGGATTTGTTAAAGTTAAGAAGTTTTATGTTTCCAGCTCAGTAGCCACTTGTTTATAAAGCCTATTAATCACACGTGGATGCGTTTCTGCACTGTCCACGTTTCCCCGGTGTGAACAGTCATGAAGACCATCTGTGTGTTATGATCCGCACGGCTTGCTGCTGAGGGCTCCATGTCTGTCAGACGCACCGTTACCACAGAAACCATCTGCTGCCCCTGCGTCGCTGCGTCCTGCTCTGATAACCTTCGCTGCTGATGTAAGGCACAGCTACACGGACTTCCATCGGTTCAGCTCCAGGAACTCATTGCTCAACGTCACTGGACACGTTCCCGCCTGGAAAACGAGAACTGAGAGAAGAAAGAAACTTCTTTTGATTTGAGTTGATTCCTTCTGTGAATTTGCTGTGAATAGCTTAAATTTAAATATCACTGAATTACAGTTTAGGCATTACACAGTCTTATGAGTCTGGAGCTAAAATCGAATAACTGACTAATAGAAACAATCAGCACAGTTCAATATTTGATTATGACACATTGTTATTTTCTCTGCGAAAATTTTCACGGCAAGGTCATTGCTGTGGGCTTCTATATTTGAATAAACATGCAAAAAAAATGCTATCTCACATGAATCAATATCAAACAAAAATTAGCATAAGCTCAAAGAAGGTCAGAGATTAAAAAAAGAAATACTGGCCCAGAAATGCTGTATGGCCCTTGTCTTTGATGGTTGACAGCAGAATTCAGAAATGCTTGCATCTCAAGGACACTGCAACTGTCCTCTCTGCAAGGCTAAAAAGGACGCTTTCAACTCATTTAAAAAATAAAAATGAAGTGTTGAACAAATAAAAAGAGAGCTTGGTTCCCTGTAATTGTGGCCTGAAGGCTGTGCTCTGCTGCACTATGAGAGGAGCAGAGGAAGCAGAAGGTGCTGTATAATGGCTGTGCTGAAAGTTAGCGCCACGCTATCATTGCTATGCCTGCTGTTTGCCTGTCGGGGTTTCCCTGGTCCTTCAGCAGGGCTCTCAAGCGGTGGACACGCTGGATAGTGATTGGTCCAGATTGACCGAACAGGCGCAGGGACAGCAGTGAGAGCGATCGCTGAGTTTGGGGAGAAGGGGCGGCTGGTTCTCTGAGCGAATGAGGGCCAGCGTCACCAGACTGGAAGGACACGCTCGACTGAGCACGCTCCCCGATGACAGCCTCAACATGCAGCTATTAAGACACATCAACAGAGAGAGAGGGAGAGAGAGAGAGGGAGAGTTTACACAAGTTTACTGACATGACAAGTAAACGCAAGTAAGCACATCTGAATTTGAGAGAGAGAAAGAGAGAGTGAGGGATAAAAAGAGAGTGAAAGTGTGAGAGAGGGAGAGGGAGAGAGAGACCGAGGCAGTGAAGAGGAAACAACAGTCCATTTTCTTCAAATACCGCGACCCCCCCCTCCTTTGACGCTGGTACCTGGAAGGAGCCGCTGTGGAACTCCACTGGGCCGCGTGGTTCACTTGCCGCGACGCGCTTCACTTAGCGCCGCACTACTTGTGTTCCGCGGGTTCCCCGTGTTCTCCCTGTTCTGCTGTGTTCCGCGTGTTCCGCATGTTTGGCGTGTTCTGCGTGTTCCACGTGTTCTGCTGTGTTCTGCTGTGTTCCACGTGTTCTGCTGTGTTCCACGTGTTCTGCTGTGTTCTGCTGTGTTTGGCGTGTTCCGCGTGTTCTGCGTGTTCCGTGTGTTCTGCGTGTTCCACGTGTTCTGCGTGTTCTGCGTGTTCCACGTGTTCCGTGTGTTCCGCGTGTTCTGCGTGTTCCGTGTGTTCCGTGTGTTCCGTGTGTTCCGTGTGTTCTGCGTGTTCCACGTGTTCAGTGGCTGTCTTTCCCACCCCCGGTGGGGTCACTCTGGAAGGGGCTGGGATGGGCAGATGGCTCAGCAGCCCAAACCCAGCCTGGACGGTGTCCCGCCCAGCCCAGCACGGGGCAGATGCAGCTTCACTGGAGGCTATGCTTAATGCCACTGTCATTTCCTGTGTAGGCTGAGTCCAGGGGAGAGCAGTGTTCAGAGCCAAAATGGCCGACACCAACAAACTGCATGAAACGAGAAAACAGACCCCATTTGACATCAACAAATTACACGACACAGGGAAAAGAGGGCCCATTTGACACAAACAATCTATTTTGTAACAGTAAAAAAAAGAAAGAGAACTTTACCATTGCCATTAATGCTCAAATGGCCATACTGCTAACATGTATCTGAAGATCAATGCAATAGTCACACACTGGGGGTTGTGCATAAATCACAGGCGTGGATTCCTTTAATTAAAAACTGGCTGTAACCAGCATGCAGGCCCACCCTGTTAATGAATGTGCATCACATCGTCACGATTAATCTTTCATACTTTGTGTTGCCCCCTTTGTGAAAGTGAAAGATGGGGATAATATATGACTTATTAATAAAACGCTCAGACTCTGATAAATATTAAATATGGCCGAGGCGGCACCGTTAATCTCGGTGTCCTCTGCTCCTCTGGCGTTTATCAGAGCCTGCTCCTGCGGAATCCAGAAAAGCCTCCTTCCGAGGTGTGAGTAACAGACAGCGGGAGACGCATCGCTGTTAACACCGGCGATAAACGGTGACACGTACAAGGCCTAGGCCTGCAGCAAATGGGCCATTTCGCCAATGTGCTCAGCGAGGGCTCAAGTTAACTCTTCATGGAGTTGGATCACAAACATCCAATTAGAATGCTCTTAGCTGAACAGTCTCGTGCTGATGTCACAATCACCGCTGGTGACTGAATGCAACAGAGTTCTAGAACACTGACTTAGAACATTACTTTGAAAGAAAAAAAAAAAAAAACATTCCAAAAAAAACCCTAAGGGTTAAAGGCAGAGGCAAATGGTTTGTTTGAATGATTTATATTTCTGGAGTGATGCCAATGTCAGTTTGGGTACTTTATTTTATATAGAGTGGCAAAATAATTTAATGAGGGAGAGAGTGGGACGGGGAGACTCGAGGTGACATGTTTGTCAGATCTTCTTTTATTGTTTCCTGTGGAGATTAAACTGAGGTTCAATAGATTATACCTATTGAGGGAATTGGGATGCCTAAACTGTTAGCAGACCATTGAAAGGGGAAGCTGTGATCCACAGGAAAGTCCATGAAGATTGAAAAGCGAAGGGGACAGAATGCAGATCTGTCTGTGGCTCCTCTGTGTAATTGGAATTGACCGTGCCTTAGTCCAGTGGTGAGAACTGAAGCAATAGGGGAGGAATGGGGGATTCTTATCCTTTAAATAAATGCATCACCGAATCCAAATTGTTTTAAGGAGGAAAAGAGGAAAAAGCACATGCACACCTTGTACAAGGCTGCCTCTGCATCCAGAGAGAGAGAGTAGCTGGGTTGGAGATTGCAGCTCTTGTTCTTTGTAAATAATTGTACAGTTAGTAATCGTGTGTTGTTAGATGATCGCCTACCTTTTATAAATCCTGTCCAGTCTGTGATGTTTTGTTGAACTAACAGTCTGTAATCTCGTAAATTAAAATTTAATGGCAATTTTACGATCAGTGTTAAGCAGTGATATCAGCATAGCAGAAGAGCAGAGTGGTTTTTATTTGGTTTAAACAGTAGATAAAGTTTAGCTGAATGTATGCAATATAGAAGGCTCCAAGTTTTTAGGACTTTATCATTTTAATAAAAAATGTGATGTCAGAGTGCCAGATGCTGGGTATCCATCAGAGCCAGGTGATTTTCTTAATAGCCATGGAAAAAACTGCCTTTTGAATTTCCTCTGGAGAGAGTAACAAGTCTAACAATCCTTCCTGTGTGGGGGAGAGTTTGGGGTGATCAAGGAAATTTAGTGTTCATTGCACACACACACACACACACACACACACGCACGCATGCATACACGCACGGACACACGCACGTGCACACACATACACACACATACACGCATGCGCACACGGACACACGCACGTGCACACACATACACACACACACGTGCACACACACACACACACACTCTCACTCACTCTCTCACCCACACACACGCACACACATACACACGCACATATATTTCCTCTAATTTATTTCAGTGATATTGTTGAGTTTTGAGTTAGTTTTGTACCCAGAAACCAAGTTTTTTTTTTTTGTTCTTTTGGGTTTTTCTTTTCTGCCTCACTCACAGAATGGTGAACTTTGCTTTTATGGTTAATATTGCTTAAGGCAAATCTAGCCTTGTGTAAGTGTTTAGGGTTTGAATGTGAGAGTGAGGGTTAATCTTCAGCTCTGATAGTTATAGTTTTTTTTACATCTTTACTGCTGAATTCTACCGGCATTTGGCAGGTGGTGGGTGTATTAATGTCAAGTCCTGCTTATTTCTGTTCATTTGAGTCACAGTGTGGGGATCTGAATGGCAGGTCCTGGTAGTGTAGCGTGTGATATATTATCCATGGAATTGATGTCCAAACTCGCTCTTATACTGAATGAGTCAAATTACCTCAAATTAATATTTGTTGAGTTGCCATCTGAAATTAGTAAAAGGACTGAATCAATAAAAATATGCAGATATTCTTAATATTCTAGACATTATTATTTTTGTTGTTGTTGTTGTTCTTATTCTCTGGTTTCCTCCCACAGTCCGAAAACATGCAGGTTTGGCTAAACTAGGTAAGAGTGTGTGAGTGAATGGTGTGTGTGCCCTGCGATAGATTGGCAGCCTATCCAGGGTGTATTCCTGCCTCTCGCCCAATGCATGCTGGGATAGGCTCCAGCACCCCTCGTGACCCTGCTCAGGATAATCTAGTACAGATAATGGATGGATGGGTGGATTATCATTATTATTATACAAACAGGTGTGTTTAATACTGAACATCCAATTGCATGACGTCCTGAACCATGGCGAGAAAATTGCATTGTTAGTGTGTAGTTATGAAATGCACTTTCGTACGTCGCTTTGGATAAAAGCGTCTGCTAAATAAATGTAATGTAATGTGGCAGGCGTCAGCTTAATCAGGACATTTTTCCTCCTCATAGTGAACCATCTTTATCCTGTGAGTCTCTCAAACCATCTTTATCCTGTGAGCGTCTCCTGGTTTTGATTTAATCCAGGGATCTGTCTGAGGAGTTAACCATGAGTTCTTATCCTCGCACAGCACATTCATTTTGGCCCTGAAAGAGTATGACTATAATTGTAATATTACATCTGGTAAACAGTAACATTTTATGAGATTTGTTTCCATGGCTTATTGATGTTTTATAATATCACCACCGCTAATTGTATAAAATCCCCTTGCCTTGGGTAGAACAGCCCTTTCCTCCTCCTTCCTGCTGAATCGGATATATGCACCGAATGCATTTTTGTCCCTGGGGTAAGATTCCTATTTTTATTACATATAAATTTCATCATGCCCTTTATATCAGCTAATGCACGTATCGGAGAATCTGCGAACATTCACACTTTCGCTATATTAAAAAAAGGGATGTGCTGAAATGACCTCTGTTTGAAATGAGGCAAATCACAGACTCAGCACAAAGGTCAAAGGTCAGCGCTGGATTTAAACCCGTCCTCAGAAAGAGGAGTCGCCGCAATACTCCTACAGGCGGGGTGACCTGAGGAGGAGGGGAAAACCTGGGACAACCACGTGATGGAACTGATGATTACGATCGGGAACTGGGGGGGTGGGGGGAGCGTTGCAATGAGGAAAGGTAATTGTGCACCAGGGGGACAGGAGCCTGTAATTTTGGGGGAATGTACTCCAAACCAGCCAAATCTTCAAGTACATTCGCTCTAATCATCAGGAATAACCCCTTTCCCTACGGTATTCTCACTGTGACGAGCGCTCTAAAATGGGGACTGTCCCAATTTAATCGGCACGGTCTGGTCACCCAGCCTACAGCACGAGGGCTGCACACAGCCCCCAGGAAGACGGCTGAGCGTGCTGTGTACACACGGTTTGAGGAGTATGGAGAAACAGGTGGGCACCAGCGTGTGTGTACGGGACACACGATTGCAGACAGGGATTCAGTCTCGCAGGAGGACAGGGAGGTTTGGTTTTCAGGGACAGGGAGGTTTGGTTTTCAGGGACAGGGAGGTTTGGTTCTCTGCTCATTGGATGTGCAGATGATTTGTTTTATTTTATTTTTTTTAGCTACAGTGCAGAATACAACATCAAAACTCCCTTAACTGATTAATATTACATCATGTGACCAGGAAAACAATGTATTCAAGATTACGTCAGACCCCTTGCAACCCATGTTGTTTTTTCTAACTATAATGTGTTCGCTAAACCAAGATGAAATGCTTTAAATTTTGTGTTCAAAAAGTAAACTAATGAAATTTCCTTTTAATGGAAAACCTGTTTCTAAACACAAGAGCTGTAGGGTGGAAAGGTGGCACGTTGGATCCACACTCTCTCTCTCTCTCTCTCTCTCTCACACACACGCACACACACACAAACACATACGGACAGACAGACACACACTCACTCTTATGTGCACACACACACACTCTTGCTCTCTCTCTCTCTCACACACACACTCTCACTCTTACGCACACACACACACACACACACACACACACTCTTGCTCTCTCTCGCACACATGCACTCTCTTTCAATCTCTCTCTCTCACACACACACATTCTCTCTTTCTCTCTCTCTTTCTCACACACACACACACACACACACACCTTTTCCCTTGCGTCACATACTCATTCAGACTTCATTGTGACCATACGTTCTGCTAAGCAGCCTTAAATAGTCAGTAACTGTCACGGTTAAGGCACCGGCCAACACATACCTGCACTGCGATGCTGGATTGAACAGCAGCTCACAGGCCACTGAAGAAGATCAGCGAGAGATTTTCCTCCACTGCTCTCTTACCAGCGGCTGCAGATTAGCTTGGGAACGTATTGCCAAGGTCAGCCAGCTCGGCTCCTCCTGCATGAATACAGTCTACAGCAGTTACAGTTTACTGTCAGTTATAATTATGTGTTTTGCAGACGCTGTTATCCAGAATAACTTGTATGGCAGTACAGCATCAGCAGTGAATGTTTAACACTGGCAGGGTCCATGATTAACCTCCAAGTGCCATGAAGACAGCATGCGCATTGACGGTTAGGAGTAGACTACAGAACGTGCGTATACGCTTGGTACGAAGCAAAAGGCAAAGTGTACATCAAACCCAATACAAATCTGGAAATATAAGTGCATCATAGTAACACAACACTACAGGGTCCAAACGTAAGGACATAATGGGCATGATGTTGCTTGAATATGGTGCAGTTCTCATTTCTGCCCACTAGAGGCCGTCAGTTCCCCAGTCCTGGCGTGTCATTTTTGCTTGTGTGGTCTCCATCGATTGTTATTGGTTATTGCTTGCATGCGTCTCTCTAAGTTCCTTGTTTCCTGTTTCTTTGCTTGATCTTGGCGTTCTGTTTGCTCACCATCCACCAGCCGCTAGTTTTGCGGTGTCTAGTCTCTCCTGGTTATCCCCTGTGCATTCCTGGTCGTGGGTTTGTTCTTTAGTTCGTTATTCTACAGAAGTACTTTTTTGTAGAACTCTCCTCTGCCTCCCATGCTCATCTCTGATCCTGGATCCTATTATTTTGCCTTGTGATAGAAGAGATGAGTTTTCAGTGAGGTTTTTCAAACTGGTGAGTGTCTCCACAGCGCTGACTGAAGGGGGGCGGGGGGCGGTGGGGTCGGGGGTGGTAGGTGGGGGGGGGGGGACGTTCCACCCCCTGGCAGCCAGGCAGGCTTCATTTGATAATGGATTTACTATTTTAATTATGTCTCTGTATTTTGCATTGAAGGCATGTACTTCAAACTGTGTATCCACTCAAATGGCAAATACCTTGCACAGAACTCCATGTTCATTGACATTCCTGCAGTCAAAAGAAGAGCACTACATTTAAACGCACCCACAGCACCCACTGACATCGCTGCCACTTCAGGGTCTTTCTCCTTAATGCACCCTGCGCTCTGCAAAGACGATGAACTCTGAAGAGCCCTTGATTAAAGTATGCAAGTGAACGTGTAATTATGTCTCAATAGGCCCACTGCCGTCGGATGGAAGAGGAGCCCTTTTTAGAGCGTAGTTCCCGCGGTTTTGGTGTGAATCTCCGGACCGAGAGTTTTCCCGCCTTTTTTAACGGCTGCGTCTCGTCCGTAATCAGCGGCACTTCCAGTCGGACACGGCGCCGTCCCGGTAACCATAGTTACCTTAATTATTAGCCGATGAGGAACAAAAAAAAAAAGAAAGACACTGAGACCTCATCTCTAAATTTCAAATGAAATGCCGTGGTGAAATGATAGCGGTTTAATCGTCCACCTTGAACGAATCGTTTTTGGGTCGATTAGCGTGCGCCGCTAGTTTGACGCCGGTGTGTCTGTCTCACTTCGTGCTTTCTTTCTTTTTTGTTGCCATTTTTCTCCCATTTTCTCCCCAATTTAGTCGTTATACCAATTCCCTGTGTGTACCACACAGTCCTGGTCGATGCGCTATCCTCTGTCGGTCTGGGGAGGGTGTAGACTACTACATGCCTCCTCCGATACATGTGGAGTCGCCAGCCGCTTCTTTTCACCTGACAGCGAGGAGTTTCACTGAGAGAGCGTAACGTGCGCTCAAGGTTCACGCCATCTCCCCCAGATCCCCTCCCCGCTGCACAGGCGCCTTTCCCAGAAGTAGAGCGAGATTAGGACCAAACTGAATCAGTCCCAGCTGATGAGCTGATCACTTGGGGTGTGGCTCTTTAAATGCAGAATAGATTGCACTGAATTTGTGTTGACAGGATTTTAGACTACATGCTGTTGGGATGGATATCACGTCCCTTTGTACTCTTGAACTTAGTATTTTTATGAATCAAGGAAAAGGGCCTTGATCTGGACTTGATTAAGTCCATTTGGCCTTGGGGCCATTCTTAATTAATTAAAGCAAAATACCTGAAATCAATATCAGTTTTGCTAGCTGCAGTTGTAACAACAAGGAAACCAAGCCAAAACGAATAAATCCAATGTGTTTATGAATAGCAGTACATTGTGGAACTGGCATAGACATGTCATAAATACATGAACATGTGAATCCCCTGCATTGTTTCAAAGAGCATGTTTCCATGCAGTCTTATATCCTGCAGGCTGTGGACATATTTTAAGTTTTGAGCAGACACCAATTTGTCATGAAGGTGTAAAGATACACTGACACCCAAAGAGATCCCACATTTAAATTCTACGCCGGACGTCTCCGGACCAAAACCAACAGCTGTCAGCTGTCATGAGTCACACCATTACTGTCAGAATCGCAGGGGCCCTCTGGTGCATTAGGCTGGTGATGTCAGGCAGAATATGGCCTGAACATAGGGATCTAACTTCTGAACATTGTGTTGTGCTGTAGAAAGCGCCAATGATGCACAATATTTTAGGTTATTGTCATTGTGTAAAGTACCCAGAATAAATTACAGCATTACCTAAAAATCATCACATTTTGTTGATCCTCATCCCTACTGCACAATGCACAGTGTAGTACAAGGTGTACAAGCAGCATCGTTGGCTGTCTCGAACCCTTTCTGCGCTGTTGGAAGTTCTTGCGTGAACGGAGGATTCTGTCTGGGTCCGTCCCACAGCTGAAGCCTGTGCCATCTGTGGGAACATGAGTCGTCCTATTCACATTAAAAAAATCACATTTATCTGTGTAGTGTATTTCACAAACATTTGTCACGATACACTTTACAGTGGACTCTGGCCTAAACCCCCCCACCAGAAAGTCTAGGGTTAGGAAAAAGCTCTGCATGGTGGAAGAAACCTGGGGAGGAACCAAACTCAAAGTGGGGGGGGGGTGGGATTGGGGTGAGCCCATCCTCCTCTGGCCAGCTCAGGGTGTGTGTTTTAATGACCAACACAGTTAATCTGTTCATATCCTCATTAATGGTTTACCTGTGTCTACCTGTGACTGTAAGTCTTACCCAGTGTTGTCGGGGGAACAGTGTGCACTGGACTTACAACAGTTTCCCAGAGCTCCCCTGGTGTTCCATCCAGGAGAATGCCTGAAATCTAACAGCCTCTTCGGTCCCACATCTCACTGGCCATCGGTACAGCACCGCCTGCTCTTTAACCCTGTAAGGGGGAATGAGGTTCTTATCTGAACATTCTAATGCTGATGTCACAGTCACTGCTGCTAACTGAGGGCAACGGAGTTCTAGAACACTGACTTTTAGAATTTTGAAAAAAAAAAACCCCAATGTATTTCTACACATGCATTTTTCAGGTATTGCTTGTCATGAGGATTGTAACAGAAATCATTGCTGAAATATTTTTTAAAAATTGTGAAAATGTCATGTTGGATCCAGTCTCGCAAAAAAACCCCTCATACTTGAAGTCCACAAACTCTTATTGAGTGCTGCTATAACAGCCCCCCCCCCCGCCCCCCCCAGCACTGATATAACACCCCCCCCCCCCCGACACTGCTGTTACACGCCCCCAGCGGTTCCTTTCCGCGGCGATCGATTTCCCCCGCAGCGGCGGCGGACGGCGCTGAGGAAGGGAAGTTGGTATATTTCAGATTTGGCGGAGCCCTGTCCGGGCTGCTGAAGGAGCGCTGTGTCTCTCCTCTGGCAGTTGAGTGCTTCTTTACAAGCCTCCCAGCGCTGTGGCCAAGAGGCTCTCCCCAAGACCGACTGAGCTCGGGCCCGGGCCAGAAGCAAACAAAGAAATGGCAAACACCTAAAGATGGATACGAAATACATTTAATAAAAGCGAAATAATACCTGATATATGACTTTGTTTGCGCGGTTGGGTTGTTGATTTATGCTTTGGCTTCAGTCGGGTTTGTTTTCCGGATTTCTGACACCCCACAGGGCTGATTAAATTTTGTTTGTCTTTTTTCCCCGAGCTTTTATTTTCCGAGGTTTGCTGACATCAGTGCATTCCTGTGTGCTGTGGATGTCCTTTGATGCCGTGTCCTTGGGCACCCTTGCTGACACAAATTTTCACCGCGGCAACGCAGCTGCCACAGAGCCAGTTAATTGTCACTGAGTTAATGCCGCACCCCGAAGTCTACAAGAATGGAACATTCCAAAACCAGAGGAAAATGGTTTGAGTCTAAGGAAGAGTCCACAAAGCCGGAATGCGGGGGAGATTTGAGGCAAGGTGCCATTTTAAAATAAAAAGTGTTTTTTGTATGCGTGGCTGGATATTAGCGTTTTCTGGCACCAACTGCTTTTTAAAATTGTATTGTGTGTCCTGCAGGTTTCAGCTCAGACAACCACTCAGCGGGTCAGTTGCGCGAGTCGCTTTTTCAGTTTGAGGGATCCAAACGTTCCCTCGGACCGAAACACTGATGGTGTAAACAGACACGCTTAATTCCTTTTCAAAATGGAGATCTGAGTTGCTTGAGCTTGATTTATTTTTCTGTTTAGTTTTCATCTCATAACCCCAGCAGATCATTCATGCAATTTTCCGGCCGAATAGCGAGCTCCGTATCATATTCTGCGATAACGTCCCGAGGCCTGTGGCATTATGGGTTATCAAGGTCAGGTTCCATCGACCCGCATTCATAATTCACAGGTTTTTTTGTGGTTTTTTTTTTTTTTGCTGCCTGGTCTGGAATTTCTTGCATGAGGTCACAGAGGTCTTATTTGGCTCCAGCTGAAATTCAGTGCGGTGCTATTTTTGTCGCAGTGGAATGTTTATTCAAATCCACCCGAAACAAAAGCAAGTTTAAATGGCAGCACAATATGTGGCAGTAAACCCACAACACATATTGGAGGTGATTATGGTGAAAAAAATAATATAAAAATGTAGGCAAGCTACCTTAGTATATACTGTATGTGTATAATTATTGTTTTTATTTGTGGAGCAGTTAAAAAACATGAATATATCACAAAATAATTTATTTAAACTATTCCTGCATACACCAAGCTTGCCCATTAGCATCACTATTCTATGAAGCTACTGTCATGAAGAGACTTGGCTTTGATCATGCAAACGCTTTGATTGAAACATGTTTTGCATGAGGTGGTTGCTTTGCTAATTGCCACCAGCACAAGTTAATTAGGATCAATTGCCTAATTAAGCAATTGCCTGCTTTGCATAATTGTTTCATTTCAGGTGTTCAAAAGTCTGATATTTCTGAATTGTGTTTATTGGTGAAACTTTACAGGTGTGTTAATACATTCAGCGTGCTTCATTTACATGTAATATATTGTTATTTTAATACTGAATGCTAAAATAAGTGTGGTTAAAGCATGCTTGAGGACTGCTTTCATAGCTATTGCATATTTTCTTATTTTCACAAAGGCGTCACGAAAAGCAACAGAAAATGTACATAAGACATTAGATGTCGTCATACGATTTTATTGAAACTGTAACTGAAGTGGGCGGTTCCTTTGTATGTAAATTAGGGCAGATTGTTGAGTTGCCCCGCCCACTGGTGTCACATGGTCCTTTTTCCCCCCCAGTTGACCATTTAGTAGATCAACCAGAAATAAAGTTTTTCTTCAAAAAGTAGATGTAAAGCTATACATTTTTACTGTTTGCAGGTATTATGTACAAACTACCATATTTCAGCAGTTCCTTCCGTTCACTGGAATGATCAGTGGAGACTTATGTCGTCAATATCCCTTGAATTCAGGCATGAAAACGGTGTTGATTTGAGTTTGCACTCAAAAAAAAAGAAAACATATCTGTTCTCGTTTAAGCATTTATAAAATTTATGAAAGTGGTTGAATGGTGTGCTAAAATCGCTGTAGGTTTGTGTTCATATCACAAAGCCATAATTACTGAAATACTGAAGCATTCTTGTAGTTGTTGGGCTTGTGGGCGTGTGATTTGGTCTGCACTATATGGAGCTTCTGGCTCAAATATTATCATCAGATATCACCTCCCAACTGACACCCACTTGCATCCCAGGGGAGTTTTCCTGACACTCTCTTATTTGTGATAAAGACGCTTACATGAAGGAACTGTAGGAAGTGTTTGGAACCGTAGGAAGTGTTTGGAAATGAGGGAAGTGTTTGGATAGGGCACTTGTGTGGAGGCTCCTGGCTCCTGGTCAGGTAGGCTGAACAGACTTCCTCTTTTCCCCGGACATTCCTTTTCTTCTTTTTGGGGCCAAAAAAAATATCCATCCAGGTGGGATTTCAAAATTTCCTAAATTATCCAGTTAAGTTTTTTTTTGTCCAGTTTGAACCGGGGTGTGGGTGTATGTGAGGTACGTGCAGAAGAGGGATTCCGGGCTCGTCTCATTTGTTGTGTCCTGTCAGGTTCAGTGGGGCAGGTGTAAAATAAATAAATTGCAGTACTGTTGCCGGTTCTCACTTCAGTTGTTTTTTCGGGGTTCTGGGTTTTGAGCATCTTTGCTGGTGTGCCTGGTGTGGTCTTTAAATCTCACTAATCAGGCCCTCCTGAGGGGCGGGCCGGGGCGTCCGGCAGCTGAAGACCATTAGGGTACATCATGCGTTCTGCCGCGTGTCCTCAGTTAGCGGAGGGGATCGCATTAAGCCGCTGCATTGAGTTTCATTAGCGCTGAATTAATCTCGCCGCTGAAGTGACGTTAAAACGGCTCTCTGTTTGATCCACGCTCAGATCTCAAACTAATGGGACATAACTGCTTTTCTGCTGGTCGCCCGGCCACCACAGGAGGGAGAATCACAGCTGAACAAACACAGTGTTGTGCACCTTTATGAGTGATGAACTGATCTAACGGCCATTTTGGGTAGGAAATTCCAGTGGTTTAAATGGTAGAGAAAACTTCAGATCATTAGTATCAATGGACCATACACGGTGGGACTGCAGTATTAATGCACTGTATACTCTGTGGGATCATTATCAAAAGTACATCCTAATTAATTTAAGCTGAGGTGCTACCTTAAAAGAAAAAGGAAAACAAAAACCTGCTGGTAATGGATAAAAAGGTCTGAGACTTGTAAGAAAATGATGATGTTTTCAGTAACAAAGTAACTTTGTATTTGCTATTATGCAAGCATCGCACCTTCATCTGTAGAAAAATGCAGAGTGTAAAGATGTTAATTTTTTGGAAAACGAATAAGAAGCACGGAGTCCTGTGAGACAAAGAAACAGCAGGATTCTGACTGCAGGCCAGATACGGTTTATGGTTATTTATTTATCCATTACACAAAAGTGTTCCTGGCTAAATTCCCTATTTGGGTATGGTAAACTGCCAAATTTATCATCCTTCACTCCCCTAATGAGGTAATTATCTCACACACCTGAAGTACAGCCCTAACCTCTATTGTCATTTATGTGGTGCCACATGCAACAGAGAAGGCAGTTATTTTACCGTACATTTTCCCCATTTCCCCATAACTGTTTTCCCTAAATGTTCAAATGTACAGCAAATATTTAAAACATATGTGTGAATGCTTCATGCATTTACGCAAATACTTAAGAAACATTTTATAAATGTATTTTCTCATATGTATGAAATAAAATTGTAATGTATGCTGCATTTGGTATCCAATAGCCATTAGATGTAGTCCAGATCTTACCTTAGCATGCTCCCCCTCAAATTAATATTTAATATTTAATATTTATACATTTAGCAGACACTTATCTACAGCAGCTTATGCACTTGCATCCTTAAAGGCAAAGGCTACAAAGAGCTGCTGGCAACTCATTAGGGCCTTGACCAATAGTATCTGAGTATACATAAATTACTTAGAAACAGGAAATACACACACTTACAACAAAAGGTTAAGTACCATAGACGGAAACAGAGGGAGACATTTTAATGCTTCAAATAGCAAATGTGTTTGGGGACATATTTTGGGGATATAGTTTGGGGATATATTTTGGGGATATACTTTGGGGATATAGTTTGGGGATATATTTTGAGGATATAGTTTGGGGATATATTTTGGGGATATAGTTTGGGGATATATTTTGAGGGTATAGTTTGGGGATATATTTTGTGGATATAGTTTGGGGATATATTTTTGGGATATATTTTGGCGATATATTTTGAGGATATATTTTGAGGATATAGTTTGGGGATATATTTTGGGGATATAGTTTGGGGATATATTTTGGGGATATAGTTTGGGGATATATTTTGGGGATATAGTTTGGGGATATATTTTGGGGATATAGTTTGAGTATGTAGTATTGTGGGGCCAGTGAAGTCCTGAGAAATGTTCAAAGCTCAATGTCAGGTTCAGGTTCAGGTTACTTTATTTATACCCGTAGGTAGATTTGGTTTGCAGTGGAGTCATCCATCTTGACATAATTTAGAAACAACACAGACAGTAGACAAACATAATAAAATAAAATAAATAAAAGTACTCAAGATTCCAATCATTACTAAAACCGCTAAAACTAAAGATAAAATAAATAGATAAAACCTTGCTTCTATATCATCGGTGCAATGTTGCTACGACCGGAGATGCATTTTAAACAGGTATGTTTTCAGCCTGTAGCGGAAGATGGATACTGCCTGTTGTGGGGAACTCGTTCCACCACTAGAGGGCGAGAGTAGAGAAAACTTGCGATGGGAATGAGGGACCTTTAAGAGCTAGGACAGTAAGACTAGGGGATAGAGGGCTGACTGACCTGGCAGGGGTGTAGGCTTGGTAATAAATTAGCTGGATGGGCTTCACGGGAAGACCAGTGAGGATACATTTTCTGTAAACCTCTCAGGATGCTGTAGAGAAAATAAAATGACAGCGATTGGTGCAATATTCTCAGTAAAGGAAACCTTGTTATCCAGAACTACAGTGAGATTTGTGGCAGTCTGGGATGCGGGCAGTGTTGTGTTGCCGAGGGTTACAGGCAGCTCCTGGACGGGGGAGGATGCGGCTGGTGGGCAGAGCGGCTCTGTTTCCGGCGAGATTGAGTTTGAGATGGCGACTGATCATTCCCACTCAGCATGTCATCGAGCCAAGCTTGGCGGGTGAGGTAATGTTCTCCTCTGCAGGTGGACAGGAAGGAAGCATCTGTGAGCGGTCAAAGAGCGGGCTGAGAGGTCCAGGGCATAAAGAGAATATAAATAAACCAGGAGAGGGCCAAACATGGGTCCCTGGGGAACTCCTGTGGTAGGGCAGTCAGCCTATGAGATAGAGACATGTCAGATCACCTGACAGGAGTGGGCAGACAGGTATGAAGATCAGCCACTTTTAGGTTTTTCTCTGAGATGCTCATTTCAGCCAGGGCTGCAGAGGGGAACCAACAGTCAGCTGTGTCAAACCCAACAGAGCGATGTGGCAGATTCAGGACAGAGGACGAGGAGTCAAAAATACATGCCATGGCAGTGCTCTGTAAATTTGCCAGGATAATTTGTGGATTGGCATGATGCCATATCATTCATTTTAAATGCGCAAGGATGCATTTAAAATGTGATGTAGCTGCAATTTAACACAATCACCCAAAATGACCGTCCCATCTGAAGTGTTCCCCACAGTGTCCCTTTCGTTTTCACACTGGTCATTTTCACACTGGCTGTTTTACGCTGAAGTGCTTATATGTTACAGGCAATCGTGTGCCATCAATTAAAAAAGTTCCTGAAGCTGATTAACATTGTGCTTCACGTGGTTATCAGTGCCTAGGTTCATAATCTTTATAAAGATTAGGTGCTATTTCCGGGGTGATTGCGATGAGGCGGGTGGTTGTGTTTGCTGCTGAGATGGCAGTGTGGTGATGATCACGCCGTCTCGCCCCACACTGTCAGCGATCACAGCTGGCTGGGCTAGCGGCATCTCGCTCTCTCTGACATCATTACATCACTCTGCCTCAGCGGTGTGAGCGTGCGCTCCGATTGGTGGTCTGGGAAACACTTTTGATTTGGTAAAATCCTTGTGGTTTCATGTTTTCTGAACTGAGGGTGCTACCTTAAAAAAAAGGTGTGATAGTCCCTCTTAGGAAAATACAAACATACTTTATTAGAAATAATAGGATTGTCAGGTGCACGCAAAAAGGATGTAATATTTGCCGTTGTTCGTCTGGCTGGAGCTTGCTTGTGTAAGCCTTCGTCCTGTAGGACTAACAGGGGGAGGGCAGGGTGACCGTCCGGTTCCCCAGAGAACAGGGGCGGGGCACGCTGAGCGTGAAAAGTGGGTCTGGAGACATAATCAAATTCTGGAGGTATGTCCAAAATTTGTCCTCAAAATGGTTCAATCTGGGAGCTTTCACACTTTTCACACGCACCATTCAGGGTTCCATAAGTAACTAAAAAACGGTTCCCCCATGGAGTCAAGCCGTAGAACCCTTTTTTCAGAGAGTGTATGGAGACTTGCAGGTAACGCCATTGTAAATTTCAGTCTACCCATAATGCAACCTTCTTAAAGCAACGATAATACTCTGGCCTCACATAACTCTGTTTCCTTAAGGCTTCCCACTCCAAGGATGACATCCAGGTGACCAATGGCTGAATAGCATATTTACCTGAATGCAGCCCAAAAAACCCCAGAGGGCCATAAGTCACAATATGAACGTGGAAGAACATTAAGCGAAGAATGTGCACTTTAGAACTTTGAGCAAGCCAATTAAATTTCCTTACAAGATTTTGTTTTGTTTGTTTTTTCTCTTTTTCCCCCAACTTCTCACTTTGAATGTCAGTATCTTTCACTTTTCCACACGTCCTTGCTTTTATAAAGTCTTGCTTGAGGACTTCACCTACAGTGCATTCTTCTCAGCACCCTCGCTCATGTTGAATGGAGCCTGGGGTCTGCTCTACGCAGCCAATTCAAAAGGAGAACTGAATCGGTATTTAACCAAGCTGAGTCACAAGATTAAATGCAGTCTTGCTTCAGAAAAGTAATTCTGTGTTTCTGAAAGACGACAAAGTTAAAAAGAAGTGTGCTGCAAAGGCAAAAACGGTAGGAATCATCATCATTGTGCCAAGATAAGATGTGCTGTGAACTTTAAATGACCTCGACTGACCCCGTTTAAAGGAACGGTATGTTTTGTCATTAGCGACTGTGGCTGGTGAACTCCGTAGGGCTATGCGCGACTGCTGATTGCGCTGCCAGGGTA
The DNA here is from genome assembly GCF_013347855.1 of Anguilla anguilla. Classification (NCBI taxonomy): domain Eukaryota; kingdom Metazoa; phylum Chordata; class Actinopteri; order Anguilliformes; family Anguillidae; genus Anguilla; species Anguilla anguilla. Next base: position 1,632,369 of record NC_049214.1, on the reverse strand, counting down.
TGGGACGATTCAGCCAGTTAGGGATCTGAATTTCATCACTATCTAGCAACCCCCTTCCCCCCCTCACGCCCCCCCCCCCCCCGCCCCCGCTGTTCGATTGGGTGAGGACTGCCTGTCAAAGCCGCGTGTGACAGGCCTTACTGCAGCTCCTCTGTATGCGAGCTCAGCTGCAGCTCCTCTGTATGCGAGCTCCGCTGCAGCTCCTCTGTATGCGAGCTCAGCTGCAGCTCCTCTGTATGCGAGCTCAGCTGCAGCTCCTCTGTATGCGAGCTCCGCTGCAGCTCCTCTGTATGCGAGCTCAGCTGCAGCTCCTCTGTATGCGAGCTCAGCTGCAGCTCCTCTGTCTGCGAGCTCAGCTGCAGCTCCTCTGTATGCGAGCTCAGCTGCAGCTCCTCTGTATGCAAGCTCAGCTGCAGCTCCTCTGTATGCGAGCTCAGGTGCAGCTCCTCTCTGTGTGAGCTCAGCTGCAGCTCCTCTGTATGCGAGCTCAGCTGCAGCTCCTCTGTATGCGAGCTCAGCTGCAGCTTCTCTCTGTGCGAGCTCAGCTGCAGCTCCTCTGTATGCGAGCTCAGCTGCAGCTCCTCTGTATGCGAGCTCAGCTGCAGCTCCTCTGTATGCGAGCTCAGCTGCAGCTCCTCTCTGTGTGAGCTCAGCTGCAGCTCCTCTGTATGCGAGCTCAGCTGCAGCTCCTCTGTATGCGAGCTCAGCTGCAGCTCCTCTCTGTGCGAGCTCAGCTGCAGCTCCTCTGTATGCGAGCTCAGCTGCAGCTCCTCTGTATGACAGGCCTTACTGCAGCTCCTCTGTATGCGAGCTCAGCTGCAGCTCCTCTGTATGCGAGCTCAGCTGCAGCTCCTCTGTATGACAGGCCTTACTGCAGCTCCTCTGTATGCAAGCTCAGCTGCAGCTCCTCTGTATGCGAGCTCCGCTGCAGCTCCTCTGTATGCGAGCTCAGCTGCAGCTCCTCTGTATGCGAGCTCAGCTGCAGCTCCTCTGTATGCGAGCTCAGCTGCAGCTCCTCTGTATGCGAGCTCAGCTGCAGCTCCTCTGTATGCGAGCTCAGCTGCAGCTCCTCTGTATGCGAGCTCAGCTGCAGCTCCTCTGTATGCGAGCTCAGCTGCAGCTCCTCTGTATGACAGGCCTTACTGCAGCTCCTCTCTGTGTGAGCTCAGCTGCAGTCTGCAGTTTGTAAAGGAGCAGCTTTGTTTCAGCTTTGTTTCGGGGGAGGACCGCGGATGTCGGCACTGTCCCGAATCGCCGGCGGGGGTTTCGCGTGTGACCACGGGCTGCGCTTGCTGATAACCAGACATTCCTAATTACGGAGGGAATTGGACATGCTCAGCCCCACCAATGGTTGCCAAAAAAAAAAAAAAAAGTTTAAATTTTACTTGATGTATCCTCTTGCCGTAGATAAAAGGGAAGACAGCTGGGACTTCTCGAGCTCTGGCGAGCACAGAAGTTCACTGCTCTTCCAGGACTGGAGCCAATGTATGATCAGTTTTATTCAAAATTCTGAGTGATTTGAAGAGAAAAAAGAATACGATTAAGATGTTATCAGATTTTATATTTACATGTGCAAGATTCCGAAGCACACAGTCTGTATACAGAGAGAGAGATCTTGCTGTGTAGCCACCAATTCAGAAATTTGTTCACCTGTGTTGTGCATCGTTTCTGTTTCTGTCATTCTTGAGACTGTGTGGAAATATGGATAATCATCAACGCAGTATAATTGGAAGGCTGGGTATAGGCCTCAGTTTGATCAATTAAGAGCTGCTTGGAACAGTGTATTTCTGTCATTATTTCTGTCTCTGGAGTTTCCCTGACTTGCTCTTTTCCAAACTTCAGCATGAGTTGATTCGCTTCAAACAGCTCTTGGTAGTCGGTGTTCAAATACAAAACTCAATCTAAATTACACATTGCTGAGACTTTTTCATTAACTTTGTTTTGACTTGAGGGCACGCGGTACTTTAGAATGTTTAAAGATGAAAATAACAGATCGGCAGCTTTATTATTAGCAACTCACTCTTGGAAAGTTATTCAATCGCAACTCTGACAAATTTGCTGAAGTTATGTTTTCATCAGTCTTCGTCTTAAGTTCGTTTCTCTCTCTCTCTCTCTCTCTCTCTCTCATCATCAGCTTTGGCATACTTCTCTAGCTGTCTTTCTTTTCTTTGCCCCCCCCCCCCCCCCGTACAGTTTGGCACTTCTGAAAGTGTCTGGCGCGCTTGTGAAGCTGTGAAGGGGGGGGGGGGGGGGAGGGGGGGTGGTTACCTGTGGAGAACCTCCACACTTCACCTGCTGGGTCCTCTGGCATTGATCTGCTAATGATGCCCTTCTAGCAGGGGGTGGGGAGGTGTGGGGGGTCGGGGGGGAGGGGGAGGGGGGGGGATTCCAGGGTTGTTCCCCCACCTGGCGTCACGAGGGAGATAGAGAGAGAGAGAGACACACATGCATGAGAGAGAGAGAGAGAGTGAGGGGGAGAGAGAGAATAAGTGAGAGTGTGAGAGGGAGAGAGGTAGAGAGAGAGAGAGACACGCATGCGAGAGAGAGAGAGAGAGAGGGGGGGGAGAGAGAGAATGAGTGAGAGTGTGAGAGGGAGAGAGGTAGAGAAAAGGGGGGCCGTGGGGAGGAAACAGCAGCCCATTTTCACCCCCCAACCCTCCCATTGACGCTGGTACCTGGAAGGAGACTCTGGTTTACTCTGCTGGGCCGAGTGTGGTTCACTTAGAGCTCACTCAGTTCTCTTAGAGCGAGAGAGAGATGCAGTCATGCTTTCACATGGACCTGGGTTTCACTGAGAGAGAGAGAGAGAGAGAGACAGAGAGAGAGAGGGAGAGAGATGCAGTCATGCTTTCACATGATGTGTTTTTCATTGAGAGAGAGAGAGAGGGAGAGAAGGAGAGAGAGAAAGATTGAGAGCGGCCCACCTTGATCTTTATTGATTGACAAATAAAAGTAGCCATGACAATGACACATACTATGACAGACCACATATACCCTGGGGGGGGGGGGGGGAGTGACAGCTATGTCATCATCTTCTTCATTTTACAATAATATTTTAACATTTTTATGTGCTTCTAAACTGTAAGCCAGCTATTATTAAATAGTTTTGTGACTATAAAATTTTTGTAAATGACTAAATTGCTAATTTACATATATCATTAATTAATGTATATATTAACATTGAACGCATGTATATATATGGGCTGCTTTTCATGATTTTGCTGGTTTCACATCCATAGTTTAGTGGGTAACAATCCCCCTAATACTGCAGTCTTTATAGTTCATAGCAGAACTTTAAACGAAGGGTTTCACTGATGTTTACTGATGTAAAAATCACATTAACAGTAGTAACGGCGTCCTGTCCTTTTCAGTTTACCGAGGCTCATATCTCCCATAATGCACTCTTTCTCTCCGGCTCACAACAGTGGGATAATCAGGCCTTGCAGTCTGCAAATATTAGGCATTGATAAAAGGAAAATTGCGAATCACTGTTGCATAAAATGTCACGGAATATTGATAAAGTGTTGGTGATGCAGACGGCTTCGTGCATCCCGGACGTGAGCTGCAAGGGCCTTCCGAGGCTCTTCTGAAATGTTAAAGTAAAATGTCTGTTGAAATTCCCTTCTTTCTTTTCAAAGGTTGCCATTATCATTGCAACATAAATGACTCGATGCACGCTAAACAACTGTTTGTTGGTGCTTTCGAGAACTCTCATTGCCACTGACTCCACACCGATTTGTAAAATAGAATTCAGATGTCACTGAAATGTGCATTTTCATCTCATAGTCAGCATTCTTATTTCTGAGACTCAACGGATGTGTGCATCCTGATGTCATGTACGCTTTACCAACGTAAAAAATGTCAGATTTTTTTCGTGTGAAGCTGGCCTTAAATTGAATTAAAGTGACTCTGCACCAAACATATCCCGTCGTTTCGCGGAACCTACGCTGGTGCGATCGCTGCTGCGGAATGAAGGGCCAAAATGGCGGAATGAGAGAGAAAGGCAGTAACGGGGCGATAATGACGGCTGATAATGGCGTCTCTGAGCGGACAGTCTGTAATTACATCACGCGGGCCCGGGCGTTAGCGGAGGGGAAGGTTTGGGGTCACGGCTTTTTCCGGTGTTAACTGCGTTCTTTGGGTCGTCCATTTCTTTAATGCTGCATTAGCAGCTCTGAAAGGAGTCAAGGTTGCCTCTGTCACATCGATCCACTTTAAAAATAAATAAATATATAAATAAATAAAAATAAAGGAAGGCTATGCGGTGGCCAGTGAGTGTATTTATAAACCGCTCTTCCAGAGGGAACGGTTTTGTTCTCATCGAAATTGGAGCACAGCATGAAATGATTACACTTGAATATGATTATTTTAGATTTTTACATTTTATTACGAAATTATTCAAAGTATGAATACATTGAAGGAAGTTGGGGCAGAATCTGCCTGTTGGAATTCAGGCTTTTCTGCGTGAGGGGCTTTCTCTACATTCACCAGGAAGGTGTTGAAAGACATGCTCACCCTGCAGTCCTGGGTCTCCCGCTGGACCTCCTCTGTGTGGAGGTGTGTCTGGGACTTCCCCCGCCAGAGGCCCAAGCCTCTTCAGCTGACTCCTCTTTCGCCAGGAGCAGTGACTCCTCTTCCAGGAGGAACAGTGATTCATTTCCTGGCAGAAAAGTGACTCCTCTTCTCAAGTCTCTCGGGTCCTGGAGCTCTGTAGCCTATCACTAAAGTTTGATCAGATCAGCCCTGATATTAATTATCTCAATATTCTCACCAGAGAATATCTGTTATGCGCGCATTCATTTTTACTGCATTCCACTTCCTGTTATTGTCACAGTGTGGATAGTGCAGGGGAGGAAACGGCTGAGAGCCAAGGCTGATATTTATACTCTTTTTTCTTTTCTGTGATGCCTTGCATGCTTTTTCCCCACTGTGCATTGCTCTATGCGCTTGAAAGACATGCCCATCTGCGCAGATGTCAGAGATAACCAATCCGCACACTCGTCCTCCGTCAGCTCAAGTGGGCCTTTTTTGCATCCCCGACAGACACGCATTTCTCAGATCAGGGATAAATGTAAAATGGGAAGGAGCGCACCCAAATACCGACGAGGCGCGGCCCGACTGAGGATCAGCACACTCGAGGAGAAAGGGGCGCGCTGCTGGAATGCTGGTGCCATTTCTTTAACCCGAATTAGGGAGCAGAGAGGGGGTGCAGTCTTCTGCTTTTAGAAGTTAGGGGATGAAGTTGCTACGCCGTGGCAAGCTGTAACTGCCTAAGTGTCTGTGCAAGTTAGCGCAGATAGTGGATGGATGGATGGAACCTATAAAAATCAGCTCTTTTGGCAGTGAAGTTCTCTGCAGATCACACAACTGAGATATGCAGTCAGTGCGCTGAGTCACTGTTTCCCTGCTACTGCAGGTGCATGTGGTTCACCACCCCGGTGTTTTACCTATCGTACGTCATTTTCTTCCTGCCGCTTGTAACACACGTGTGAAATTAAAAGACAACTGCAGGCCATGAGGGGCGGATGGATGAATGAATGATTGAACACTGCCAGGCTTGATTGCAGCCAGCCCTGTTGAATCTGAACCTCACTCATATTGAACCTCACCATCAGAGTGAAGTAGTCACCACAGAGTTTCCTCAAGCACACTATTCCACCATCAAAGGAAATTCCTGAAGAGATTAGAAGAAAAAAAGTAGCTGAAATACGTCAGTCAGAAAAGGTTTACTGATGTCATACATCCAAATCAAACCATACCGCCAATATCGCCATGTTTGGCACTATGGGTGTTAAGCATCTCGTGATTTAAGGGCAGAGTGCTCTATGAGAACATGTGACGGAATAGTTCTTCTGCGAGAGCCGTAATATGCTCTATAATAACTATATGCTCTATAATAGTTGTATGTTCATAATAACTAAACAGGCTGCAACTGACACACAGGCACCCTGCAGTACCGCCAAATTCACATACCGCTGTCTTTCACTGCGATGCCAGAGCTTCTGTTTCACAAAAACAAGGAATAAAATAAAGGAACACGTACGTAACGCGTCAAGTGCCAAGTGTGATGCCTCTCTTTATTACACCTGCTGTTCCAGGCCCGCACACGTTTATTTATTTAATCTTTTTGCTAAAATATAGTATGCATGTTTGTATGCGTAGTGCACGACTGAGCCGGTGGTTGTGCAGATTGTGAGCGTGAGTAAGAGATCCCAAGCGTTGCGTGGCTCGGGGGAAGCGGTGTAATTATATCGGGAGGTAAATTATAAAGGGGGGCGTGGGTAGAATGGGGAGTAGATTGGCGCTGAGGTCCCGCTGCTGTCTAATGGCTGTTCGGCAGGATTCCCGCTGTTTGGTAATTCCGTCTCTCGCGCTTGTCGTCGGGAGCACGCGCGCGTCTGGCTGCCTCCTGTCCCCGGCCTCGTGATAATGCCATGCTCCGCGCGGGTCTTCCACGACTGTGCTGTGGCGGCTTTTCTTTCCTCCTCCTCCCCCCCTCTCACCCTTTTGAAAATGTGTTTTGAAAATGGCTCCCCCCCCCCCCCCCCGACTGATGGAACACGATTACCATATCTGCTCATTTCTCCCCCAAAGGGTAAAATCGAGATAAAAAAAACAACAACAAAACATTGTGAATCAAAGAGAGATATTTCCAGTGCAGGCGCAAAATAAGAATTCAGAAATCGTGGAATTAGGATAATTTCAGCAATGAGTGTCCTGCTGTGAACTAGTAGCCTCTTCAGTGGATTCAGACAGTTTCTCCAATCAGAATCACAAATCAACGTAGTTATCCTTAGGCTGGTAGTACCACTTGAGGCCACTGTGTGGCGCACTTGTGATGGAGCTACACTGCCCCGGCATCTTGAGACCCGGTCACTATACTGTAAATAAGTTTCTTCAGACTGAAATGGCATCTCAGCGTCTCATTCTAATACACAAATGAGCTGTGCAGTGCTTACACCAGCCCCATGTAATGTAGTGAACGTGTATTAGGGTGGCAGCATGGCCTTGTCATACAGAGGTTACAGGTTCACATCTCAGACGGGGCATTGCTGTTGTATCTTTGGCTAACATTACTTTAAATTACATTACAGGCATTTATCAGATGCTCTCATCCAGAGTGACTTACACAACATAGTAATTACTACATAGCATCATAGCATTTACATTGCATCCCCACAGCTGGATATATATATATATATATATATATATATATATATATATATAGGGCAGTGTCCTACCCGGGAATCAAACCTGTAACCTTTAGGTTACAAGACCAGCTCCTTACCCATTATACTACACTGCCACCCTAAGGTATTTAATCCTGATTTCCTTCAGCAGAAATCCCACTGTATAAATGGACTGCATGTGAAACTAATGCAGTCCCTGTTCATTACTCTGGAGAGCAAGAGCATCGGGCAAAATGCCCAAAAATGTAAGGTGAGCGTATTATGTAACATTCTCACGAGGATTTCTGAAACGTTGCGCTCGCTGCCAGACATCGCATTCTCTCATTATCAGGAACTCGCAGAAGGAGCATCGCATTCATTATTTAAATAATCACCGCTCTTAGGCTCCACGGCAACGGCGGTTTTAAGCTGTGGAGAGGGACGCCATGACAACGCGTCTCTGACCTTTTAAATTAAATCGCGGACGCGCGTGATGCGAGTGGCCTTTTCTAATTAACACGCGGCTTTAATTACATTTGTGTGCAAGCCGACATGGTGTTTGGTGTTACATGCTTGTTAAATTTCCCCGTTATTGACAGGCTGAAATATTGCCTTTTTGAGTGTTGCACGCGAGGCTCTGACATTGAAACCCCTCCCTGCCCTGTGGAGGTCCTTCATAATTGATATTTGGATTTTGCCTCCGGCATCCTGTCATTATCGTTTTTATGCCAAAAAGCTGTCATGAAGAAAACTTTTTTTTTTTTTTACCCTGTGTTACAGCTTTAATTTGTTTATTTTAAATTGTTTGCGAACTGGGCTTGTTGCACAGGTTGCAGGTTCAATTCCTTGGCAGGACATTTCCGTTTTACCTTTAGGAAAGTTATTTAACCTGCTTCAGTACGCATCCAGCTGTATAAAGGAATTTCATGTAAAAGAATGGAAGCTGTGCACGTCATTCTACATCATAAGAGTAAAATGCCAAAAAAGAAGTATATACTATATACATATGAAAGCTACACAAGCTTCCATTCATCACACAAAATGCCACAAAAGCAGTATTTTCATGCTAGTCAGCTAGCTTACGTTGCTTAATAAATGACAGCGCGAGAACTCTACACTAAAATATTTGCCAGTCTGAATTTTACGGTACGAGTCTGTAAAATAGTGGAAGGCATGAAACTGTATAAACTGCTGAAATGCTAATAATTGAAACACCGTAATACATTTAACAGCCTGCTGTCATATGCGTAACATATTATTACTGTTATTTATATATACAGCCCAGTTGGCAGTATTTTACCATTAAATCTACTATTTTCATTTTATTTACATTTACAGTGTAGGAATCTGCATTTTTCTCCTGCCTGTGTGTCTGTAATTCTGCGCGGGTGGCGGTTTGGTTCCTGCTGTGGTGGTGTCTCACCTGTGAACCCTTCTGTCTCTCTCTGTTACCCTCTCTGCTTTCCGCTGGTCTGAATAAAGCAACAGCTATGAAATGAGGATAAACTGTCCTCTGTTTAAAAAAAACCCCAAAAAAGTAGGCCAACCAAACCCTCTGGATGCTGCGCTCTGTGAAGTTTGAAGTGTTTATTTCCATAAACATTCTTTAACTATTCTTCTTCTTCTTTTTCTTATTCTGCTTCTTCTTCTGCTGCTTATTCTGCTTTGTCTTAATAATAATAATAATAATAATAATAATAATAATATCGGTGTGATGTAACATCTTGTTTCTGCTCTTCGTGAGCTTCCTCCAGCATCCTGCCTGTGTCTGCACCTTGTGTCAGTTACAGCACGATTTACGAGGCCCAATATATCCTGTCAGGAAGACATTTCAACCCCAGATCAATAAGCCCATAAAGGTGACAAGAGATGCATTTTAAGGGCATTAATCAACATGAGGCATCATCCCGAGTCTGTGAAAGGTTCGAGTTCCTCCTCGTGACCCCGTCTTCTCCCTCAGGGGGGGGTGAAAAAACAAAAAGATAAAAACTCCTCCTCACCTTTCCAGTAAGAGCACTTTCCCGTTTAATGTTTATTGCCACTGCGGCCCATTAACTAAGATGGAAATCTCCTGACCAATCAGGAGGCTTGCCTGTTCATTCAGGACAAAATGGCCACACTGTGAGAAACCAGCGGAGATGTCTGTTAAGAGTCGGAATGTCCTGGACATTTGGTTTTTATTTGTTTTTTCACTCGTAAGGAAAGGTCTCCTTGATAGCAACACGTCTGCCGCAAATCAAATGCATTGAGTAAATTGCAGTGTACCATCAGTCTGGGGCGAATGTGTTTTCATTTTGGTTTGTTTTTCATACCGATAGACTTCCTGTACTTTGCTGAATGTAGAACAAGGCGGAAATGTGCATTAAATCAGCTGCTGCATGCGTGTCAGTTAATCGGTCCCAGCTCCTGTTCGTCACAGTTGTAGAATGCTTTATAACCACCTTTCATGCCCTGGCATTGTAGATATGGGAAAAACACACGATGTTTTGCTCTCCCTGTCCTTCATTCGTGTCTGTTCCCACACAAGGACTTATTTATAGGCGGCATGTTCGTCAACAGGTACATTGTGTGATTGATTCTCCTTGCCTTAGTTCTCTTGGCCTTAAATTCACTTTTTAAGCCCCCGCCCACCATACGCCCAAGTATCTATTGGGGGGTTGGGGGGGCAGCTCCTCCAGCTTTTCAGCTGACCAGCTCCTCCTGCTTTTCAGCTGACCAGCTCCTCCTGCTTTTCA
>NC_049214.1:1607465-1617465 GCF_013347855.1 Anguilla anguilla | reverse complement strand
CTCAACACACACACTGCACACACTCAACACACACACTGCACACACTCAACACACACACTGTGCACACTCAACACACACACTGCACACACTCAACACACACACTGCACAGACACTGCACACACACTCAACACACACACTGCACACACTCAACACAGACACTGTGCACATACACTGCACACGCTCCACACACACTGCACACACTCAACACACACACTGTGCACAGACACTGCACACACACTCAACACACACACTGTGCACAGACACTTCACACGCTCCACACACACAGTGCATACACACTTCACACGCTCCACACACACTGCACACACACTCAACACACACACTGTGCATACACATTACACACGCTCCACACACACACTGTGCATAGACACTTCACACGCTCCACACACACAGTGCATACACACTATGCACAAACGTAACACACACTGTGCATAGGCACTGCACACACTCCACACACACAGTGCGTGCAGTGTCTATGCACAAACGCAACACACACTGTACATTGACACTGCACACACTCCACACACACAGTGCATACACATTACACACACTCCACACACACACTGACTGTGCATACACATTACACACACTAAACACACACTGTGCATACACACTTCACACGCACACACACACACACACAAACCACATGCTCAGTCATACACATTCTCACATATGGATGCACACACACACACACACACACACACACACAAGCACATGCTCAATGACACACACACACACATTTACAGTCATGCATACATATATACCCATGCATACTCATGCACATAAAACATCATCATGGCCACGCCCCCTTACTGGCTCCTCCCATTTTTGTCCTCTGTCTCCCTTATTTTAGTCGGGGTTCGGGCCAAAGTAAGCAGTGAACCTCATTGGACCAAATGTTTTGTAAAATGAAATGGATGCTGATTTGATCGGCTGAGTGATACTGGAACAAAAAATAAGTTAGGAATACAGTTAAAGACAGTTTAAATACAGTTTAGTTATGCAGTAACAGACTCCCATCAGTGCACATCAACCCAATGAGTAAGGAGTTCACTTCAGGGGACAAAACAGATGCTCGGGGACAGGTGACGTTTCCTTCCATTAGTTACGGTGTGCAGTTACTTTGAGCGAAATTGGCAGTGAATGCCTGAACAACATCACAGCAGTTACGTGCTCTAAATGTGAGTGCACCCCTGAGGGGGAGGGGCCATCCCTGCAGGGAGGGGTAGCTGGTCGCTGAGCCGGCCGCTGGAACAAACGCTCTGTGCGTTCGGTCAGGGCCACAACCAACCCAGTTCAGCTTTTAAATTTTCCTTTTTATTTGTTTAGTATTTACAGGGTGCAAAGAGCATTTTCGATGCTATTGCTCTTGCGCAGGTTTCCTGGTCCACAATCGCTGCCAACCCTTCACTTGGTTCGACCCAACCCCTCCCCCCCCCAGTTCTGTGTTCTTCTTTAGGGCCACCAAAATCAATGGCAGATTTTTCCTCCACAATCAAAGTGGCGGATTTATGAATTTTGAGGCCCCCAAAGCTCCTCCTGACATTGTGCTGACAAAGTCGTTTAAAAGCTACCGTGCATAAAGAGAAATTCTGCCATATTGCCAAAATGCATCATTTGCCGAGTTTCTACGATACACCAACCAATATTTAAGGTTAATGTATAGGCTACCGGTTGAATCCAGCTGGGGGCCTCCAAGTGTCTGGGGGCCACAAGCAACTTGTGTGGCTTACACGGTGGCAAAGTCCGGCTGTGGTCCAGAGCAGGCTGCGTGTCCCGTGAGGGAGTGTAGCGGTGTAGAGTGTAAATGAGTTTATTCGTGTGGGAGGATCTGATGACCGACCGCGGTGGTGGTGGTGGCGGCAGCTCGCTCTGTCACAGACAGGAAGGCAAACACAAGCAGCCCAGTCTGGCAGAGTCTGGAGCTGCCTGTGGGCTTGGCTGGGGCGGGCATGGGGGGCTGGGGCGGGCAGGGGGGGCTGGTGGAGGAGGCTTTGCAAACCTTTTTTAAATGTTGTTTTATTTATGTATTTATTTTTGTGTAAAATTGTGGCATTGTTACCTGCATTTATTTATTTATTTTTTGTTACCTTGTGTGGCATTTTCCTTCCCTAAACGTTTTAAGTGACTGCTATCTCTCTAATGTGACTGGTACTAAGATACTACCTATAAAACACCATAACCCATGACTTTATCTGCCTTTCAGTAACTTTAATTTTAGTTTTCAGAAACTATTTTGCATTGAATGGATTGGCTACAAAATAAGTGTTTGATATATTCCTCATGAAGACATTAAACAGTTTAATTTAATCAAAAGCAAATTGGTGTTGGCTTTCATCTGGGATGTTCTCTTGTATTTTGCTTTTTAATGTGTGTGAAACTCACACTTAGTATTGAAACATACCACAGAAATAATCACGTGAAAGATGATATAAGATAGTTCCGACTTTTAAGGCTATTTGCTATTTGTGTTTTAGATGGATAATTAGAGGACAGTTTGGGAGTTATGTTGGACTGTGGGAATATTCTAATGAAAGGGAGCTAATGATAATAACTATTTCTGAGCTCTCTTCTGGCATGGCACATAAAAACGCTTCACCCCATAAAAATATACATAAAAACAAAGAAATAAAGACAATAAACACTGAACAAAACAGCACTACAGTTAAAATCGTTACATAAGGTTATGAGCGGGTGAAAAAATTAAAGGGTCTTTGAATTTAGTGATTTAGAGCACAACAGCGCCAAAGGTCCTAATAAAATCAGGCAAATTATTTTAAGTGCCTGAGCCTCGTAGGGGAGAGCCTATAACTTCATTTCTGGGGGTTGTTCACTATCAATCACACACACACACACACAAACGCATGCACACACACACACGCAAACGCGTACGCACGCACACACACACACACACACACGCACACACACACACACACACACACATACGCGCACAGACTCACACACTAACACACACACACATACGCGCAGAGACACACACACACACACAGACACACACACACACGCACGCACACACACACACATGCACACACACACACACACACACAGACTCTTCCTCTGGCCTCCACTCTCTTTGTTTAGCCCGCTCTCTCCTCCTCTCTGTTTCCTCCGGTACGCGGTGCTGTATTCGGCAGGCTCTGTATATTTCGCTGAGCGAATATATTTCTGTGTGTTTCGCTGAGCGAATATATTTCTGTGTATTTCGCTGAGCGAATATATTTCTGTGTGTTTCGCTGAGCGAATATATGTCTGTGTGTTTCGCTGAGCGAATATATTTCTTTATGTTTCGCTGAGCGAATATATTTCTGTGTGTTTCGCTGAGCGAATATATTTCTGTGTATTTCGCTGAGCGAATATATTTCTGTGTGTTTCGCTGAGCGAATATATTTCTGTGTGTTTCGCTGAGCGAATATATTTCTGTGTGTTTCGCTGAGCGAATATATTTCTGTGTATTTCGCTGAGAGAATATATTTCTGTGTGTTTCGCTGAGCTAATATATTTCTGTGTGTTTCGCTGAGCGAATATATTTCTGTGTGTTTCGCTGAGCGAATATATTTCTGTGTATTTCGCTGAGCGAATATATTTCTGTATATTTCGCTGAGAGAATATATTTCTGTGTATTTCGCTGAGCGAATATATTTCTGTGTATTTCGCTGAGCGAATATATTTCTGTGTATTTCGCTGAGCGAATATATTTCTGTGTGTTTCGCTGAGCGCTCTGTACCTGTGTGCCTGAGCGAGCGCTCTGTACCTGTGTGCCTGAGCGAGCGCTCTGTACCTGTGTGCCTGAGCGAGCGCTCTGTACCTGTGTGCCTGAGCGAGCGCTCTGTACCTGTGTGTTTCGCTGAGCGCTCTGTACCTGTGTGCCTGAGCGAGCGCTCTGTACCTGTGTGCCTGAGCGAGCGCTCTGTACCTGTGTGCCTGAGCGAGCGCTCTGTACCTGTGTGCCTGAGCGAGCACTCTGTACCTGTGTGCCTGAGCGAGCGCTCTGTACCTGTGTGTTTCGCTGAGCGCTCTGTACCTGTGTGCCTGAGCGAGCGCTCTGTACCTGTGTGCCTGAGCGAGCGCTCTGTACCTGTGTGCCTGAGCGAGCGCTCTGTACCTGTGTGCCTGAGCGAGCGCTCTGTACCTGTGTGCCTGAGCGAGCGCTCTGTACCTGTGTGCCTGAGCGAGCGCCGCCTCACTGCGCTCCTCAGTGCCTTAAAGAGATCGCCGGTCGCTCAGGGATGGCGAATCGCTCTTTAAGCACTCCTCTCTTTTCCCCCAGCGTTCCATAATCGCCCGCTCTACTCCTCCGTCATCCGCGGTTACAAACATGCTTTCTTTTTTATTCCTCTGCTCTGCTGTCAGGTAGCAGAGAGGCCGGAAGACGGTGATCATTGCAGACGTTGTTATTGTCTGTGGAGTTATACGTTATGATCTTTCCTTGTCCTGGGAGCGTGAATAATGTTTCTCGGAATTTGGAATACCCAATAGCGTTCGTAGGCCTGTTTTGTTACAGCGACGACCCTGTACTGATTTTGGGGGCGGGTTCAGATGATCACAGGCCCTCCTCCAACACCTGTTCTGCCCACTGCTGGTTTTATTGAACTCTGGAGCCCACCAAATGAGATGCACAGCCACTGCATTCCAGATGCACAGCCACTGTATTCCAGATGTGCAGTCACTGCATTCCAGATGTGTAGCACGAGGGTGCGATCTCTGTCACAAGCGCTCTCACCTCAATTCAAAGGCGGGGCGGTTCACAGGTGTTTCCATGGTAACCTGAGTCACCAGGAGAGATAATATGAGGTAATATGTGATAACGCACTCCTGGTAATCTGGCACTGGCCCCGCTACGGTTACTCACGGCGACGGCTTCATGCCCCGCCCCGCTACGGTTACTCACGGCGACGGCTTCATGTCCCGCCCTGCTACGGTTACTCACGGCGACGGCTTCATGCCCCGCCCCGCTACGGTTACTCACGGCGATGGCTTCATGCCCCGCCCCGCTACGGTTACTCAGGGCGACGGCTTCATGCCCTGCCCCGCTACGGTAGCTCAGGGCGACGGCTTCATGCCCCGCCCTGCTACGGTTACTCACGGCGACGGCTTCATGCCCCGCCCCGCTACGGTTACTCACGGCGACGGCTTCATGCCCCGCCCCGCTACGGTTATTCATGGCGACGGCTTCATGCCCCGCCCCGCTACGGTTACTCACGACGATGGTCGTTCTGTGCAGAAACTCTGACTGCAGAACGCCTGGGTCTGAAGAGGGTTAGTGCGCCATAAGAGGCTAAATACATTATAGCGATATTTGCAACAACAAAAAAAAAATCCCCTCGTTCAGTTCAGTTCAATTCAGGTTTCATTTGTCATGTGCTGAGTTCATCAGTGCAAACTCACATCTGCAGGGTCTTCCCTCAATGTAAAACTTTACAGACAAGAGAAAATGAATTCAATAAATACAATATAAACAATCCAGACAATATAAAAATCTAAAATATTTAAAAACACAATACTGAATACGTAAACTGTTCCAGTGTGTGGATGTGACCCATCAGAAAGGGTTTTTGAGACTGAGACTGGTATTAAATACTACAGGCCTGATTTACACCACTGCCATTGATTAAGCTATCCAGAGCCAGTGAAGTCCGGTGATCAATAGCTCACTCACTAACAAGATAATCGGACAGAAAGATAGATATTCCAGCTAGATGACAGGAAAATGTTACTATATATATATCGGCTGTTCAGTACATTCATAGGCTAAGTTGAAAGGTAAATTCTTCATTTAAAAATTAAGATATCCACCTGTTCTTTGGACTGGAGAAAAATCACTTATGCATGAAATGAAAAAAGTACAGGAATTGAAATGGTCACAAAAATTTGGAAAAACTGATTGATAATATACTAAACTGGGATAGAAATACAGTTTAAAATCCTTTCCAAAACGAAAACAGTTCTGTAAACTGATTTGTTCTTGAGTTGGTTGACTTAGGCCTGGTCACTGCCCTTTCTAATGCCACACGTTTAACACCGTGCCCAAGCTCTGAAGACCTTGCAAAACTAGTGACCAACACGATAACTGTGTCGGCCAATCAGAAAGCTTTGCCTGCAGAACATTCTGTCAGTCACTGAAACTGAAACTCCTCCCGTCTGTCTGTCAGTAAACATGGTGGAGCTCTAACTGTTAGGACGGTGATTCAAATAGGGGACAAACACATGAGCATTTACAGTACGATGTTCACCGGTGCAGTCAGGGTCTGTAACAGGCAGCGTTTCAGGTAGAAAAGCTGCACTGATATTTCCACCTGTGTTATTTAATCTGCCGTTCCATGCACATCATCTTTAATCTGCAGTATTCATCTGCATACACGAGTCATCCGTACACAGAACAACACAAATGCAGCTTCACTGATTAACTGAATAACCCCAACTTAAAATGAGATGTGTAATTATATCCCAGTTAAAAAGAGCGAAAATAGAGTTCATTGAAGATCAGCGCAAACTTAAAGAAATTAAGTTTCTCGATTCAAATGGTTCAACGTACTCAGTTTTTTCACACCTACCCCACAGTCTACTGAACTTGTTTGTTTTACAGCACATTCATATTTTTGATGAACCATAATTATTTGTTCCCTATCTTTGGTTTATGCGGCGCTACTGCTCATGAATATGCCTCTTGTCTCATGTAACGTCCTGTATTGTCAGCATGTGTAGTATATCTGGGTACACATTGTCACCTGGCAGCCAAAGTATGAAATTAATGGTCTGTTTTTAACCGTGACTGGGCCGCTGATGTAATCTTGCCGTTGGGATTTTCCCCTGAAAACCTAGACGTGAGAACTGACCCGTGTTTACATTGTCCTGAATCTTCTGCGGTCCTCGGCTGAAAAGGTGAGGATGAGGAGCGGGCAGAGCTTTGTGAGTCTGGAACAGGTTGTCTGTGAGTTGAATGGCACAGAGAGACTCTTCTGTACGCAGACTCCCCCGGGGGGGGGGGGGGGGGGGGGCACACATCAAAGCCCAGTGGAAAAGCAATATGGCTAATCCGTTTAGCCCCCCTCCCTCGTGGGATACATACGGAACACCCTGTGAAGACGAGACAAGCGCGTTCCAGAATAATAACGATAACTATACTCACCTCTATGGGAGGGGGCTCTTTTATGTCTAAATGGGAAGAGCTTGGCGGCTTTTTCTTTTTTTCTTTTCTTTTTTTTTTCTTTTGGTTGGGCCCTGTAGGAATATGGACTGTCGTATCTTCTCAGTCTGAGAGCAACTCACAAGTGTATTCTTTTGTCTTCGTAGGAAAAAAAATGCTCTCCTGTTACTTTTTTTTTTTTACTGGCTTTGTTGGTTCATTGGAGTCATCAGGCAATTCATTTTGCAGCACTTAATTCCACGTATGTGTTTTAATATGTGTAGATATGTAATTATATGATTACATTATTTTATTTTATGTTATTGTATAATAATAATATATATTGCAAATTAGTGATCTATAGAGGTTTCAATTAAACGTCTTTATAACAAGTATATTTTCATAGATTTTATTACTGATTGATCATTTTGTTTATACTCAATGAACAACGTAGAAATCATGTGATGATTCCAGTTAATGCAAACAGGAAATGCTTTAAGGAATGTTTATTCCAAGATTTCCCACTAAACTGAACGTAATCATATATTTTGGTAACTCAGTAATTTAGAAGGTGTTCCATGGGACTTTTTGCGTTAAAATATATATAAAATATACTGTATATCGCTGTATTAGTTATGTTTTACTACTGAGGTTAATTTTTTCCACCTGGTGTTTATAATGTATAATTGTCATGGTAGTTTTGCACTTATGCCCAAGCGAAGGTCTTGGACCAAAATGTCAGCAATAAAAGTTGAGATTTCGCAAGATGCGCTGTGCAGGACAGTTATTTATACTATTGTAATTATACGGAAACCTGCAAATGATACTCTTTATTCCTGGGACAGAGGTAGAATGAGCACCAGTTGGAACTAAATAAAAATCATAATTATTGTGCCTGTTTTTAATCAGTTTCAGCTGCTCCCCATCTGCCTCTTTCTCTACTGAAGGAAAAGGAACGCGCCAAAATACTTCAGCCCGTCTGGGTAAAGAACACAAACCAGCTTCATTTTCCCGGCCTGAGATCGGGCTCAATAATTAAAGTGAAGTGAGCAGACGTGGAAGAAAGGGCTGTTTTTTTGTTGCACTATAATGAGTGTGGTTTTGAATTTAACACCTTGGGATAGAGGAACCCAAGCTAAATGACCCTGCGGCCGTAGACTTTTAAATAGAAGGCTCTTAAGTGCTGTAATACCCCATTTCTCCTGGCCCTGAAGACTGGGTGGGGGGGTGGGGGTGGGGGGCAACCTTCTGCTCCAAGTGGATCAGATGTCTGCTCTTAAGTGCTGCAACAATGTATATGAAACTGAGACCAACAATGTTTGCATTGTACAGACAAGATGACTTCATATATTTTAGATGGCAGGTCATACCCCTGCGGGAAGGTGGAGGTGTGGAGGTGGGTGGGGTGGTGGTGTTAGTGGTGGGTTCATGTTGCATTATGCTTCTAACTGAATTTTTTTTTTTTTTTTTTAGTACTGAAAATAAATGGTCTTAAAACTCCCAACAACAAAAATGAAATTTCCATATTTCCATATATATATTTTTTAATTTGGTGTTGGATAACTGTTATTTCAAAGTGGCCTGTGAGCTTCAAATGCATGCTTTTAATTAGTTTTAAAACAACACCTCATTATAATTCTGTCCTTCAGTTCCTTTGTTAAAACACATTTATTCGTGTACTTATTATTTCATGTGATGTGCATAAAGTAGCACCACCAAATTAAACAAGAGTAAGTAAAAAAAAAAAAAAAAAATGTATAAGCAGGTCTAGTGCTATTATTAGTGTAAAAGTTCACTCGGTTCCCTATGAGAAGCTCGTTGTCTACAACTTCTTGTTCTTGGTCAGAAAATGTTAAGAGTTTTCAAAGCACTTTCTATTCAAATCAAAAGTAGGTCACCCACAGGAGGGAATAAACACATTATTTGCGAATTCTTTCACCTCAGCAGTTTTAAGTTGCGGCACTGTAATAGCGGTACTTATTTCCGATAGAACTGTTATGAATAAGTAGCGTATACTGTAGGAAATGCAGCGTAAGATCCCCACGAGGCAAAACATTCTGAACTGAACAGAGATGGAAATAAACACCTGGCCTCGTGGTACTCAAGTGCTTTTTAAAAAACGATTTGATTGCTTTGTGTTTTTTTTTTTTTTCTTTCTCCCCTCTGGAAACATTTCTCAGGGCGCAAGAAAAGAAGAGCTGTCTCCTGGTTGAAATGACACACGTTTCTGGTGCAAAACGTCAAGCACGGCTTCACGTCGTGCCTCTGCTGTAGGCCACCAGTGTTCCCTTTGCCGGAATATGGAACACAAACCGGAGACATACGTTTAGATGAACCCGATTTGTTTTAAAAGAGGTCACTTTTAATTCTGGTTATTGAGCAACTTAATTGTATTTGTGGGGCTCTCTAACCTTTAGGGGATGTTCAAAACTCTAAAGTGTTCAGAACAGAAGGGCACCACCATTTTGGTAGACAGGACACTGCATATAATTTGGGACAGTTGGCAACCCTAGCCTCTTTCGCGCAACGTTTACAATATTGTTCATTTGTGTGGATCTATGGAGTCCCTCCCTCAAAGGATTGTCAGCGAATTCCCATTTTTACAGCCAAATTCTTCGATTTTGCTGAATGAAATGGCTGTGTGTTTAATAGCTCACTGAAACGGCACCGCTGAGAGAGAAGTTAACTTTATAAATTAATCGGCGATTAAAGACCCATAGAATCCTGCTGCTGCTGCTGCGGGGTAAAAAAAAAAGAAGTTTTCTATTCGCGACCGAAAAAAGATGACCGTTATGTGCGCGTGCTGCTGGGCAGAACTCATTCATGCGCCTTTGCGCCACG
>NC_049214.1:1532465-1604965 GCF_013347855.1 Anguilla anguilla | reverse complement strand
GAACCAACGGCATGCTCCGCTATCAATCCCAGAATGCAAAGCGTTAAGTGGAGGGTGTGTGCTTCTCCAGGCTTCTGCCTCCACTGCGCCGGCGATGGCAGCCGCTCTCCTGAATTTACTGCGAGCGATCATCATCGTTGTTTACTTCATTTCCTGTATAATTACCGTGGAGTTTTATATCACACAACCGATTATCTCCAAAACGTTAAATCCTTTAATAATCGTGTACCAGATATTAAAGGAGGACTTAGCCCATGTTTAGTTGTTTAATCTGCTGTCTGTCATCATTATTGGAGTACAAGTGCACAACAGTCCAAATATAATTTTTTTTGCAATAGTTTATTTTTTTGCTGCGACTGTCCGTCTGTGCTTACTGAAACTGGAATCTCCCGTGCTGCATGCCCAGGGCAGCCATGCGCTCACGAGCCCCTGAGCTGTATGCAGACGCTCTCCCTGCTGTGGAGAAGGCAGAAGCAGAGCACAACCTCACACGGGACGCACACTTCAGGTTTAAAATCTTTTTTTTTTTTTTTGAAAGACATTTTAATTGCGCAGTATTCAGAAAGCATGAATAGCTTTTTCACCACTTCCCTGGTCCACAATCTGCAACAATGCCCCCTCCCCCCCCCCCCCCCCCCCCCGGTCCGCAATTGCATCTGACACTCTCCCCTGGTCCATGATTGGTTGCCCCCGGTTACTCATTGTTTAGGGTCGCTGAAATCCTACAGGCGGTTCTGTCTGGTTCTTTTCGGAGGTGTGAGGTGTAGAGAGGAGCTCCTTATTGAAATGAGGAACACACTGATACGATATGGAGCTGACTGTCTCCTCAGTGGATGCAGCTCCCCGCCCCCCCCCCCCCCCCCCCAATTCAAACAGATATTCAACTATTCAAACTGAGATAAAGGAAAATTCAATTAACTCTATTAAATCTTTCGGTTTTTCTCATGAAATTCTCCATGCGTGATAGAACAGGCAGGTACTATAAAAATCAGGAACAGTGAGCACTGTGACACAGTACTGCTCTACCGTGTGGAGACAGAAAGTAAAATGAAAAAGATAAGCACTTGTTGGGGTGAATCCATTTCGCGATGATACATTAATCTAGAAAAGCTATGGTCCATGTGGTGGTTATTCTCTATCATGGGTTGATTAGAAAAAGATGAACGTTAGATTTGAGGGTAAAATCATACTCCTCCACCTGTCCAAGACCAGCCATAATCAAGTGATAGAACTGTCATTGCAATGCCCTGTTTGTGTGTTAATGGCACACATACACTGATATGGATGTTATTGTTCATGTCACCATTTTTAAAATCTATTTAAAATTTATTTATTCTGGATTTTTATTTTCTTCTTGGGATGTATAACCTGTAGGCTTGTCTTGTTGCCGCAATCCATCCGTTGTTTTGGTGGAGCTGCTCCTGCAGAACGTTTAGAAGACCCTACCAACCGAAACCATGACCATGAGCACGTCACCGCGCTTAGAAAAGCCACCATCATCGATAGCAAAAGCCAAAGTGAACAGATAACATTCTGGCACACATTTAACGCTCGTTTATGCTGTACATCTGTTTTTCAGTCAGTTTTTACTGCACATTGAATCGTTATTTGTGATATACAGTAGGTTTAGCAATGCACAAGCCACATTGGATCGGTATGTGTGATTTTCAGTGGGTTTAGCGATGCACAAGTTGCACTTGAAATGCTAGACCACAGATTTGTCCTCTCCACAGACTCACCCAGCAGTAGTCACAGGCTCAGCATCTTCATCTTCATCTTCATCTGCAGCCATATGGCCCCTTCCAGCCAGAACCCTTAATGAGGTAAACTGGTAATTATCAGCGCTAGAGCAACCACACCCATCATACCCCCCCCCCGTCACACACACTCACTCACACACCCATCATACCCCCCCCCACACACACACACCCACCACACACACACACTCACACACCCATCATACCCCCCCCCCACACACACACACACACACACACACTCACTCACTCACACACCCATCATACCCCCCCCCACACACACACACACGCTCACACACACACCCATCATACCCTCCTCCCACACACACACCCACCATACCCCCCCCACCACATGCACACACACATAGAAAAACCACACCCACCATACTGCTCCCCCATACACACAAACATAGACCAACCACACACACCGTACCCCCCCCACACACAAACATACTCACCCACGCACACACACACGCACACACACACACACACACACACACCCACGCACACACACACACACCCACGCACACACACACACACACACCACACACACACACACACACACACACACACACACAAACACACCTACACAGAAGACTAGGTCCTGATGTGACCACACCTCTATCTGATCCTGTTATTTCATCTTAACCACCTCTGTCCTTTGAGGGTAATAACCCCTCCTCAGGCACCTCTTATGAGTTCAACTGAAAGCGGGAGCACCTTCTTCCAAAAAGTGATACTCGGAACCTTTTCCCCAAATTACCCTCAGGCCCAGGCATCAGACAGGTTCATAAAACAAGATGAGCGTGAATATATTAAATGACCTGTCCCCCCCCCCCCCCCCAACCCCCCCTCCAAAGCCCCCTCAATCGCTCATACGATAACTTTACCCACTTAACAAAGGTTTGTCCGAATCCAAAGGCCTCCAGCGTGAGAATTAAATGTCTCCATTCAGCACAAGCCAGTGCCTCGTGGGCACCAACTGCTAACTGCTACGGCCGCTTTGAGGTTCCTCTGTCTCACTGGCAGCGTGACATTGTCGTAGTGTCTCCTGTTATCTGCTGAGTTCCTGTTACACGTCAGCATCGGCCCTGCTTGGCTCTGGGTGTGCTGTAGACGTGGTTCCTTTCTCTGGCCTTGTTAAGCACAGAGCCCGCGCTGAGATGTTTAATTACCACCTCCGCGCCCTGTTTCCCGGAGACCGGTCGATAAATCATCATTTACAGACAGCTACGGCATCCCGCTCGTATATCACCCAGCTGTTTTTCTTACCGGTGATTTCACCTTCAGGTAAACGAGGACTGTTTTCCACATAAGCAAGGCAGAGGGTAAATCAAACTGTATGTAAATATAATTTTTTTTTTTTTTTTTTTTTAAAGAGCACAAAGTGTCTTTTCCGAGAAGAAAAGATGAAGCCGTGGCCTTGAAGGGGGGAAATCACCGGAGTGTTATTTTCTTCCTGAACCGCAGACGAGAAATGTGGGACAGGGTGTGATTCGTGAAAATGATAACAGTGTTATGAAACCGGGGATTTGCTCTGCTCGTGTACGAGCCAAAGCAACATGATTCGGGGGATTTTGAGGGAGGAGGGGGAGTAGCGAGATGCCTTAAAGGTTCGCCTACGTGTGTGTGTGTGTGTGTGTGTGCATGGTGTGTGTGTGTGTGTGTGTGTGCATGGTGTGTGTGTGTGTGTGTGTGTGTGTGTGTGTGTATGGTGTGTGTGTGTGTGTGTGTTTATGGTGTGTGTGTGTGTGTGTGTGTGTGTGTATGGTGTGTGTGTGTATGGTGTGTGTGTGTGTGTGTGTATTGTGTTTATGTGTGTGTGTGTTTGTGTGTGTGTGCATGGTGTGTGTGTCCATAGTGTGTGTGCGTGTGCGTGTGCGTGTGTGTCTGTATGTGTGTGTGTGTGTGTGCACGTGTATACATGCTTTTGTGGATGTTTGTTGGGGGAGAAATCTGCAGATTTGCCCGGGGATGTACTGGAGAGGCAAATCTCAGATGTTATGTAAATTCTGGTGAAGATGCTATTCCAGGTACTACATCAAAATGTCACTGTACCCATTTTCATTAAGTTTCCAGCGGTAGTACATGAATGTAGTGGGGTACAGTAGGAAACACACTGATGGGAAAAAGGAAGGCACATTCTCTTCTCTGGATTCACATATCAGAACATGACCACCCCTCACCCAGCCCTCACCGAGCCCTCACCCACCCCTCACCCAGCCCTCATCCAGCCCTCACCCACCCCTCATCCACCCCTCACCCACCCCTCACCCACCCCTCACCCAGCCCTCATCCACCCCTCATCCACCCCTCATCCACCCCTCATCCAGCCCTCATCCACCCCTCATCCACCCCTCACCCAGCCCTCACCCACCCCTCACCCAGCCCTCACCGAGCCCTCACCCAGCCCTCACCGAGCCCTCACCCACCCCTCACCCAGCCCTCATCCAGCCCTCACCCACCCCTCATCCACCCCTCATCCACCCCTCACCCAGCCCTCACCCACCCCTCATCCAGCCCTCACCGAGCCCTCACCCACCCCTCACCCAGCCCTCATCCAGCCCTCACCCACCCCTCATCCACCCCTCATCCACCCCTCACCCAGCCCTCACCCACCCCTCACCCAGCCCTCACCGAGCCCTTTGCACACACAGCGTCCGCATGGCAGCTTGTTTTCAGGTGAATAAATGATGACAAAGTAAAAATTTGGCATGGCCATTGCGAGAGTTGTACGTGGACCTTTAAAATATGACTTCTGCTCCTCGGGGTACAGTGTGCTTTCTCACAGTGCGAGGCCTCGGGGGGGGGGGGGGGGGGGGTATGGGGGTATGGGGGGGTCAGAGTTCAGGCCTGGCTTAGATCAGAAATCACTGAGAAACTTCAGTGGTGGTCCCAACACTGCGCCTCTGGCGAAAAACATGGCCGCCCCTCACGTTCTGCCCGGCCCAGCGCTTCATGCACTCTGAGGAGCGCTAAAACACTACACAGCTCCCGCAAAAACACGTTCCACACGCCTCCTTTCCAGAGGCTGTTTATTCCCTTTCTTCTTCTCTGTCAATCTCTAGGGTTTCTTTCTCAGAAAAACACGGCATGTTTTATAAATAGCGTCTTCATTTGAGCGTTAACTAACCCATTCTATGCACCACATCGGACCGTATAATGTGCATGCATTATTTGTGAGAGTTGGGCTCCGCTCATTTCTGGAAGTGTTCTGCTCTCTGTTGTGTCTTGGGTTTAAATTTAATTAAAATTTTGACATAAACGCTGATTACAAAATCGCACATTTTCTGTGCGAGAAGGTACGAGGTGAAACTTGCTTTCAATACTTTTGTACTCCTTTAATTTGTTCTCTTGGGATGCCAAATAACTTTTTCTTTTTTTTTTACTGAAGAAAACTATAAGAACTGTTGCAGAAAACTAAAAGTGTTTCATTTGAAATGGAGTTCATTCACCTGAGGGGCCCGACCGTCAACCTTCTGCTCAGAAACCTTACCCTCTAATCAGTGCGTTGCTATTATTGGACGTGCCCCTCAAAAGATCAATAGAGTTAGAAGATCGTGAAGATCAATAGAATTAGAAGAGGACCTGGTGATCTGAAGTCTGGAGAACCGACCACACAAAAGGAGACCAGATGACCCACAGGTTACCACAAAATGGCCGCCAATCAACAGATAATGGGCAAAATCGCACAAACTCTTAATATTTACAAAAAAGGAGAAAAGACATGCTTATTCACAACGTTGTGAGGAGCAGGGTCGCATGAAGAACGATCTGTGTGCTGTAAGTTCTTCACGTGAAGATTAACGCATTTTACAGCATCTGTATCCAATAACCCAAATGAAACAACTCTTCTGTTGGCCCCTCTTTTGTAGATGATTCTGATGTCTGTTGAGGTCGGTGTGAGTTGAGTTACCATCAAAGGGTGCAAAAGAGTGAATTGCTAGCTTTTCACCCATCGGACAGATTGAATATTGAATCAAATCAATATGACACCTCTTTCAGAAGCGGCGCTCCCTTTGTGTGATTCATGGAGCTGTTCCGTGAAGAGGGAGCGTGGCCCGGGGCTGCAGATAGATGGAACAGACCCTCCCTTTGTTCGGCACGAGGGTGTCTGGTCCTCTCCTGTCGAATCTGGTGTGACCTTTGACCTGCCTGTCCAAGCGTCTGATGCTGACCAGGCGAGCGGGGCAGGTTAATGATGATGGGATAGGCAATCACGCCTGGCACACCTGCATTCAAGCTCAATGCCTTTCTGACCTGCGTATGAAAGCCTTATTTTATCATACTTCTGTTTTCGTTACACAACAGATTCCGTTCTGTAGGTTCAGTGCCTACCACAGAACCTTTGGAGAGGGTTGCTGTACGCGAGTCCCTTTTGCACTTGAGTTAGTCGTTATAGATGACCTGTTTGAGTGGGATATTATCCGTTTCTTCTTTTTCCTGGTTCTTTGATACACTACCTGAGAGCCTGAGAAGAGAATTATGTGAGAAGATTTTTTAAAGCCGATTTAATGAGGAAGTGTGAAACTCTGATGAGAGACAGGGTGGTCTAAAAGTCATTTTAATCAGTAAAGGTCTGAAAAGTTATTTAATTCAATACAGTTGCAAGCGCAGCAGAAGACACAGTGTGGCATAGTTTTTCTTTTAATTTAGATTAAAATGTCATGTCAAAATGTTAGCAAAATAGCTCTTTTGACTCAAGATGTAGTTACAATATTAATGTGAGCATAAATGACTTCATTAAACCATAGCGTGCATTCCAAGTTTCTTTCTTCAGATGAAAATATCTTTGAATAAGCAGTTTACTGGCATCAAATAGTTCTTTTTGAAGTATCCTAGGAAGCTAGAAAGATTTACTTTGTAAAAAAACGGTTGAAATAATCACTGTCCCTTCGGTCAGCTAATTAAAAAGTGATTAACATATCCATGAGTTTTAGGCAGGGATATAAAAATGATGGCAAACGGAAGGAAATATTATCTCTCGCTGTAACATTTTTATATGTACCATGTGGATGACTGGAGTCAGAGAGGGAACCGTTGTTCCTGTGAAAACCTCAATCTTTCATAAAATTACTTACCTTTAGGCAGGACTGCGCCATTAATTAAAATGTCCGTAGAAAATAAATAAATAAAGACCGTCTTTGTGAGATGGTATGTTCAGTTTCTGGGAGGGTAATTTACCTGATCCCCCCCCCCCCCTCCCCCTCCCTTCCAACCTCACCACCACCTCAGAAAACTTTTTTTATTTTCTTAAAAATTCACGATATGTTTGGCGCCTGAAGGCAGAAACCACAGAAACGACAGAACGGCAGCCGACGGTGCGTCAGAGCGCCCCAGAATTCTGAAAATGGGCGGAAAGACTTTCCGTTTCTGAGTGAAATGGCGAAACAGGCTCGGTTGTACAGCCTCACGCTGTACAACCTCCCCGAAGCGCGGCAGACACTGAATACCTCAGTATAACTCATGTGGAAATTTGTGTTGCTTAGGCAAAGATGACTATCGTGAATTAAACTGTTAACCCGTCCATCCATCCATCCATCCATCCATTATCTATACCCGCTTATCCTGGTCAGGGTCCAGGAGGAGGGGGAGCCTATCCCAGCATGCATTGGGCGAGAGGCAGGAATACACCCTGGACGGTTTGCCAGTCCATTGCAGGGCACCCACACTGTTCACTCTTCAGTTCAGACTCTCCTAGCCCAGTTAACATCCTGAACCCATCTTAGAATAACAAATACAGGTAAAAGGTGTACAAATGCACAAAGTGTGTAAAGACTGAGATTGCCAGTGCATCATAGACATGCCTTAGCATAGTTAATTTTAGAATATTTTTAAATTAAAACTCCTGCATAGTATGCCTTTGAAGCAGTCAATTACACTGCTAACTCACCTCACCTGGTTTCTCTGGCCTGAATTGGTCGCTGATATTAAGGCAAAAAATCAAAAACCAGCAGAGCTCACGGCTCTCCTTGACCAAAAGATGTCTGATTTAGAGGGATGACGCCGTCTCATTTTTCTCTGTTTCCTGAGAAGGCCAGGCTTTGTTGGCGGAGGTGAGGAAGCTGCCTCGAGCGCGGTTCTGAAATAACTCATAAAGGCTGTGATTGGGTTAGGGTCTCATCTCTGAGACGTCTGTGTCCTGCTCCGCAAATCATCGGGGTGCTAACCTGCGCTCTGTGGGTGGGGCTGCACGGCCATCTTGAAAAACTCTCGCCTCTCTCACGGAAAGAAAAAGGAAAAAATTACTTTTTCCTCACCCCCCTGTGGGCTCACAGTATTAAGTAAAAATTGTGAAAGCAAATTGAAATCATATCTGCACATCCTTTTAATATGTGTCTCAGTGTTATCAACAGTTCAGTGAGTGAAGAGCTGGCATATTTTTTATTATAGAAGGAGCGACTGTGGCAGGATTCTTTTAAAAAGTTGTGATTTCATGGGGGACTGGACTAGCCTCTCACACACGTCATGTGAGCCTGTCTGAATGTAGCCGTCACACGGAATCACAACGCGCTCCAACAGAGATTCTCTGCTGAGCCGTCCAAAAAAAATGTGCTTCTTCAAAAACTGTTTACTGTGGTCCTTTTTGAATTGAATAGTCTGGCGATGTGAAATGTGCAGAAGAACACGCAGTCCCATAGAAGCCTCACACCGCTAATTTATTCAGCATTTCGTTTTTCCCGTCCCCAGTGTTTCCGAGCCCTGCTGTCTGTCCGGATCTTGTGTTGTTTTACTGTATGTGTGAGCTGTCGGAAAAGTTGAAGTCACTCTTTCGATGAGACCGTAGGCTCAGTAACATTAGCTGGGTTAATTGCTGTTTTTTTAAGCCCATTCTGCACAAGACTCTATTACTGTTTTTGTTGTAATAGAATAGGTCACTTATTTCTGAAACAAAAATGTATTTGTTGACTTCATGCTGGTAGCTATCCTAAAAAAAAAATAATAATAATAAAAACAACAGCCAACGGGCTGAATTTTGAAATGGACAGCCCTGCTGTGTGGTAAAAATGGAAAAGAAAGAGCAGGGCTTGGTGTAACAGCTGGAAAGCATTAGGGCTTGTGGGGAAATAAATGCATATACATGCGATGCATGCAGGAGGATGCAAAGCAGGGCTGTGTGGAGCGGGCGCTGTGGTCAGAGTCACATGGTGCGTGGGCGTACTCCGGTAGAAACACACAAACGGTTCTGCTGCCTCGCCTGGAGTCGAACCTGCGGGGTCTGCCAACGTTAAGCTGTGGCATTGTTCCTAAGGAACACACATAAGCACAGGTAGCTTCTGCTTACCCTTTTCAGGAGTATAGGTTTTTTTTTTTTATAAGTCAGTGTTCTAGAACTCTACTGCTTTCAGTCACCAGCAGTGATTGTGACATCAGCATTGGAATGTTCAGTTAAGAACATTCTATGTTCAGTTAAGAATGTTCAGTTCTTTAGAACATTTTAATCACATATGTAACCTCACTTCTTAAAGGGTTAAGTAGGGTTCTGGCTTCTTGAGAAGGTGGTACTTGTTGTTGTCCTTGTTCCCTTCCCAGCACCAAACTGATATTTAGTCCCTGGATTTTCTCTCATTTAAAATAAAAATGAGATGGGGGAAGGAGAGCTGGTACAGTGCATACTGACAGAAGAGATGTAGGTTTCCAGCAGTGATGTATCACAGAAGCGATGTCTAATGCCCCCAGCCGCAGCGTAAGCTGCTCCTGTTTTCACACAGAAAACAGGATGTTTTTTAATCAGCGTGTATTTGCTCATCGAGAACGGTGAAAACCACGGGAGATAGACGAATGTCTGGAATTAATTCCGACTGTAGGACGGAAGTCGTGAAGACTCCGGGAGCTTACACACTGCACCACACTACTGCACTTAAACCTGCTAACGTATGGACTGTGACCTCACTTTATGCACAGGGGAAAGGCATAATCACAGGGAGGGGATCTGTGACATCGTTACTGATATGTGACATCATTATTGATACAGTATGATGTCACAGCCCAACTGCATGGATGTGAACTGTGGCATGCAAATTGTGTTTCTAAAGTGAAATGGGCCCAGACTTATTTTGTCTTAAAACAGTTTAGTATCAAATCAGAAGTACCAGGCATATCACACACCCAACTGCTATCACAAACATATCAAGCCCCAAATAAGAAAAAGATTGGCTCACTTCGATAAAAATCTGCGTTTGTAGATTAAAACAAAAATTCAATCAGCATTTGTCCCAAGCACGGTTTAACAAATTCTACAATCCATAAAAAGACGTTTCTTGAATTTATTCAGCTTTAAATCAGATAAGAACAAGTTATGCTTGAACATATCCCATGTTTAAGTATCTGAGTCCAATCTGCACGCATGGCCGATGTGTTATATAGACTTTCTGCTTTTATAATGTACACAACCCTATAGATGTAGACCTTTATAATGCATTTTCCGCTGTGTTTCACTCTTTAATGTGTATGAAACAACTAGCATGTCGATCGTAGAATTAGCCAAAGTTGCCGGAATCATTGAAGAAGTGATTGGTTGAGCCAGAGACTGAAATACATGTTTTTAAGCACACTGCAATGTGACACTGTAGTATCACAAAACATACTGGAGATGCGTCAAGTGGGGCAAGAACTCATTATTTCCCCAAACACCAAATAACCTCCCTGAGATCTGGTTTACATGACAGGGTGATGATGTAATACCGACCAGTCGATGTGCTAGCTTTAAAAACTTAAATTAAATTAACCAAGGAGTGCCAGGTTGGTCCGCCATTAGGATGCAGAAATGTACAGAATGAACCTCTTAAAAACCTGTGAAGCATCTGGCGACTGTACCAGCAGCGCGGCTACACAGACACAGTCTCGCGCTGAGCGACGCTGCAGCTGGGGTCGCCAGATGCTCCGCTTTTTGACTGGAATTCCCTGTTTTTCACATTATTTGTACAGGTCCGGTTTGTGGCCTCGACTGGAAAATATGACGTGCGGTTTGAATTAATACGTACTGTTAGTTTGCAATGAATTTGTGTCTCAAACCCCAGGTCTGTGAAAGGTTCAGATAATGATACTGCGTTGCATTATAATCTGCGCTGGATTGCACTGCGTTGCATTATAATCTGCGCTGGATTGCACTGCGTTGCGTTATAATCTGCGCTGGATTGCATTGTGTTGCATTATAATCTGCGCTGGATTGCATTGTGTTGCATTATAATCTGCGCTGGATTGCATTGTGTTGCATTATAATCTGCCCTGGATTGCATTGTGTTGCATTATAATCTGCGCTGGATTGCATTGTGTTGCATTATAATCTGCCCTGGATTGCATTGTGTTGCATTATAATCTGCGCTGGATTGCATTGCGTTGTGTTATAATCTGCGCTGGATTGCATTGCATTGCATTATAATCTGCACTGAACTGCATTGCGTTGCATTAAAATCCCTCAGCAGTTGTTCTTATCTAAAGCGAGCTCCAGAAGTGGAAGTCATTTAAAAGACCCCAAAGGGTACAACCTGCCGGAGGCGCCTGGATTTCCTGTAGATTATATTTCATTCATTATCCGGTTATACTGCCAAATGGAAGACGAGGGGATGCGGTTAGAACCTTAGGCCCGTAGTCGACATTAAATTGCGTGCAATAATTAAAAAAAGATATATTATGCAAGGATAACTGATTGAGCAGAGATGTTGGAGCCTATAGCAAATCTGCTGTTCCTATCACATTGGACTTTTTAAAGATGGCGGTGTGAATTAGTTCTCTTTACCTTAGAGGCTTAAGATTTTTCTGTGATCTTCAGCGACTGAGCAGCAGAGTCTGACACTGAACTACCCAGTGCCAGTAGCTGGGATAATAAAGGAAGTAAAATGGACCAGAAACTTTTAATGTTCCCTCCGAGTCCGGTTCGGCTCAAGGTCTCTTCCTGCTATCAGTCAGGGAGTTTTTCCTTGCCACTGTTGCCCTAGGCTTACTCTTTGGGGGCCGGTTCTCTGTAAAGCTGCTTTGTGACAAAGCTCCTTTGTTAGAAGCGCTATACAAATAAGATTGATTGATTGATTGATTGATAATGTAATAGGTATTAAAAGGTCAGTGAATTACCATTAGCTGCAAGAAAATGTTGCACCCCCCCCCATTTTCATCTAACCCATATGTTGAATTACTACTGAAAAGGTGACAAACAAATATATTAACACACAAACCTTCCTTGAGATATAACTTGAGACTGATAATTGGGCGGCAGTGTAGTATGATGGGTAAGGAGCGAGTCTTGTAAAGGTCACAGGTTCGATTCCCAGGTAGGACACTGCATTGCTTCAGTGTAGGCTACATGCAGCTGTATAAATAAATGCAATGTAAATTCATTTAAAAGTTAATTCATTTAAATGTTGTGTGAGTTCCTCTGGATAAGAGCATCTGCTAAATGCCATGTGATGTAATAATGTGCCTCAGATAAGTGTTTTGATTTCCTAATCCGCGGTCTACAGGCTTGGTGGCTCTGTTGTCACACAGCTCCCAAACGGGCCATTTTACGCTGTAATAAATCCCTGTGTTCCCTCTTCCTGTCATTTAAATTTCTATTATTCTGAACCTACAGCCATAGGATTATGACTACAAGGTGGTGCAAAACCACGCTATGGGTTCTGTTATTTTTTAAATCCCCCCCCCCCCTCCCCCTTGTGCTTGAAGGGATTTAACCACTCCATTTTACTGATAAAGCCACAGAGAGAATTTGGGGTGTGAGATCAAAGACGCCGAATATTTCCATATAAGAAACTAAGATCATAAGCTTCTGAATTCCGCGGTGTCCTGATACCCAACTTGCCTTTGCTTTATTCAGAGCGCTTAGAAAGCTCTTTCTCGCTGGCCTCTGTGGCGGGTTATAGTTTATAGAGATAATAATTCTGCTTCCGGATGAAGCCATACATATTCTCAGAGTAATGCCCTGCTTCCTCAACCACCCCCCGCCCCCATCCTCGCCCCCCATGAAATCCCCAGCGCTGAGTTTGGCGGCCATCTTGGCAGGGTCATTTTTCTTGGTACTTGCCTTTTTTTTTTTTTTTTTAGCTTCGCAAAGCCTCCTGTTCAGTAGGCAGGGGGAAAACTCAAAAGATGAGTACAAGATCCAATTATCCTCCTGCCACCAGCCTGCTTTAAAAGTTCTCTTTTTTCACACAGAGAGAGATGACTGTCGAACAGAGGTTGCCCGGGTTACTCTGAACCTGTCTTTCAGAGCAGAATGCCAGCTGGGTGCAACTGAATGAACTCGTTATCCAAAAACCAAAATGGCCCCCAATTAGATTTTGAAAAAATCGGTTAAACAGTCCAAAGTGGTGTTGTGGGTAGAGGGGCCTGCTGTGATTACAGTCCGGCTCCAGCACACAAAACATCACAGAGGAATGAGTCTACCTGTGTATGACCTGGGGTCTAATGGTGGCACTTCGGCCAGCTGAGGGCAGAAGATTGGATGTGGGTGGCACAGTGGTGACTTAAAATTCTAATTTAAAGATGAAATTGGTGTTGGAAAAAATACACATTCTGTGATCCTGAAATTACATTTAAATTCTCACCTGCATGTTTTTTTTTTTTTTCTCTACTAATATTATTCACTCAAGATTCACTCAACTGTATCACATTTTGAAATCATCGCACTGAATTGTCGTTAAAGACAAAAGGAGGCCGGAAACAGGCAATCACAAGTGACGAATATCTGACACTTTATAAAATCTCAGAGCTGCAGTTAAAAAAATATTGGAACTATAGAATGGTCCTGATGGTACCAACAGAGCTGGGGAACAGTGAGGATTCTGTTCCTCTCTCTGAGCCGAGCAGGCCGCTGAGATTGAGCTGGAGGGTTTGGGTTCATGTGAGGATAGCGTATGACCGGCACTAAAGCCGCCATATTAAGCAGCCATATTGTCAGAAGTGGCGAAGGGGAACATTAGACGCACAGTAAGACGGGTGAGCGGCGCGGGATGTGTTTTCCGAAGCCATAAAGCTGGCGAGGCCTTGTGATTTTATGCCTCGCTCTCTGACACAGTGCAGTCTCATCGCGGCTCGCAACGCAATTAAAACGCTTAATTGGTCCAATTTGGAAAACTTTCAACGTGCTAAATAGTCCTTTCGCTCGTCGATTCAACAAAAATGACGGCGCGAATTAGGCTACTGCTCCTCTCACGATCTTCTAACTGCCACCGCTGGCTGCTCGGCTGTAACCACGGTGCCCAGCGCTGCTGCCTGTACGAACGAGGCGAAGAGGGGAAGGAGATGCTGAAGACGGCACTAGAGGAAGGCTGACCCTGTAAAACGCTCATGCGTTTCTGTCTTAGGCTTCTGAAACATACCACGTCAAACCGTTTTAATTATCATACGCATGTTCTGTTTCATTCCCCCTTGCAGTATCTTGGTTTTTGTTGTGATGTGAATGCCGCGCTGGTTTCCCTGATTAATAAGAGATTATTAGCAGGATGCTTACTTCAGGGAAACGTATCTGTTTTGACCTTTGGTTTGACTATTTATAACTAAGCACACTCTGCAGTGTGCGCATGGAATATTAATGGCAGTAAATAAACCACACGGAGGAAAAAAGAAATGTCTTGGAATAGAGAGGAAGCTCCTGTTGCTTTTATTGCATGAAGGCAACCTGGAAATATTTCTCTTTCTTCATCTTCACCTAAAATCTGGGTTGCTGATTTTAACAGAATTAGTTCAGTTAGGGCTTTTGGTTAATGCTGACTCGATAGCATCACACACTTCCTTCTGATTTTTCGGTCACATGTTCATGATGCAAACCTCCCATTCCACTTACGGTAACCCCGAAGGTGCTCTATCGGATTGAGATCTGGGGACAGTGTATGCCAGTGGAGTGAGCTGAAGTCACTGTCATGGTTGTGGAACCAGCTTGAGATGATGTGTGCTTTCTTACATAGAGCTTTATGCTGCTGGAAGTGTCCATTTGAAGAAGGGTAGACTGTCCATAAAGGGATGCACATTTGAACCTTATTGAACCTGTGTTTTGTAGTTGTCCATGACCATGATATGCACTTTTGTACATCGCTTTGGATAAAAGCGTCTGCTAAATAAATGTAATGTCATGGTCAGCAACTACAGCAGTGTTCAGTACCAGAGTTTTGAAGTACTTTAGATATATATGCCTCACGCAAAACTGAACTAAACACAATGGTGCCCCTTCATTTTTTTTTTTTGTTTGTGTTTTTTGGTTGCATTCTTCAAGTTAATGTGATGCTTGCCTTCATCCTGAGGGTGAAGAGGAGGCCTTAGGTTACCGCCGGACTAATTTTGCGGAAATGATGGAATTCCCGCGGTAATGATGGAATTCCCGCGGTAATGATGGAATTCCCGCGGTAATGATGGAATTCCCGCGGTAATGATGGAATTCCCGCAGTAATGACACAGCCACAGGCCAGCAGCCGTCATCAGACAGAGCTGCTCCTCTCCTCTAATCAGCGCTCTCCTTCTTCTGTTCTACCGCCGGGCCTGCGGGGCGGAATGCAGTCACTCTGTCCGCCCCCCCCACCCCCCAAAACCCCAAAACCCCCGCTCTTCGAAAATGTAGCTGAAATGCGCAAATGCTGAATGGAACAAAAATAAGGGGGAGGTTCAGTCTCCTTCAGTCAGCCAGGGGAGAAATAAACACTAGAATATGCTCCTTTTCCAGCGTCTGTCCTCACTCTGTTCGCTATCCTGTGTTTTTATTATAAAAACGCATTCAGTGGAGCTTGTCTGAGTGAGTAATTAAACAAGTGGCTGCAAAGCTGCCCATACGGGCTCTTCACTGCTTGTAGGAGTTCAGCATCGCCTTCCTTCTGTTTTCTCCCCGGAGGTACTGAGCATCGACTGGGTTCAGTCTGAGAATCGACTGGGTTCAGTCTGAGCATCGACTGGGTTCAGTCTGAGAATCGACTGGGTTCAGTCTGAGAATTGACTGGGTTCAGTCCAAGCCTCTTACGCCCTGTTTCCAGTCCGCATTTGATCATAACTTCGACCTGCAAGTAAATGGCAGCGTAACACTTTTTCTTCACAATTTCAGTCTGGCGAGTTGATTCCCAAACTCCCCAAAACTGTGTTTTTGTGAAGAAGAAAAAAAGAAGCTTTTTATTGCTTCTAAGTGTTTAAGGGCAAAGATGTTGATTGAATCCTGGCTTTAGACTGTTTAAGGGTATATGCTAATTAGTTTAACTCTCTGGATTAACCCCCTCCATTAACTGGCTCTCTATTATGGTCCAGTGTA
This sequence comes from Anguilla anguilla, assembly GCF_013347855.1. NCBI lineage: Eukaryota > Metazoa > Chordata > Actinopteri > Anguilliformes > Anguillidae > Anguilla > Anguilla anguilla. Next base: position 1,588,990 of record NC_049214.1, on the reverse strand, counting down.
ACCAGTGTAATTCACAAGCATACATTTGAATAATCACTCAGCTTAGCTGAGGTGGAAGGTCCAGGGGTCAGAAAGTAAAAGTCCTGCCGTGTGTTTCCTCCACCCGTGAACTCAGCCAGCTTTCACTAATTAATTCTCTCTCCTGGCTGAAGAATTGTGCTGATTAGCAAATCCAGAATACAGGGGATGACTTTTACTTTCTGAGCCTGGAATTTCAACCTCTACAACTTAGTGGCAACAAGTGATTTAATGACCTTTCACTAGAACACTGCCCCTGTACCCATGTGACACTGCCCCTGTACCCATGTGACACTGTCCCTGTACCCATGTGACACTACCCCTGTACCCATGTGACACTACCCCTGTACCCATGTGACACTGCCCCTGTACCCATGTGACACTGCCCCTGTACCCATGTGACACTGTCCCTGTACCCATGTGACACTGCCCCTGTACCCATGTGACACTGCCCCTGTACCCATGTGACACTGCCCCTGTACCCATGTGACACTACCCCTGTACCCATGTGACACTGCCCCTGTACCCATGTTACACTGCCCCTGTACCCATGTGACACTGCCCCTGTACCCATGTGACACTGCCCCTGTACCCATGTGACACTGTCCCTGTACCCATGTGACACTACCCCTGTACCCATGTGACACTACCCCTGTACCCATGTGACACTGCCCCTGTACCCATGTGACACTGCCCCTGTACCCATGTGACACTGTCCCTGTACCCATGTGACACTGCCCCTGTACCCATGTGACACTGCCCCTGTACCCATGTGACACTACCCCTGTACCCATGTGACACTGCCCCTGTACCCATGTGACACTGCCCCTGTACCCATGTTACACTGCCCCTGTACCCATCGAGCAGGACGCCCATCCTGAATTGCTTCTGTAAAATGTTCAGCCGTATAAACGGGTTGCAAAGAATGTGAGTTGCTTCGGATGAGAGCGTTTTGCAAAATGCCGAAAAAATGTAAATGTAAATTACGCGCATGAGAAACAAATAGCAGCCAAACCACATCTGCACACGTCATCTCTCACATAAACACACGCACAAGATAATAAACGTGATGGATAAAGCGTGGTGCACACAATAACAACGGCCATAAGTAACGCTGACAGATAGCAGTAGTCTGGACACGTTCGGTATGTAGGCTAATGAACAGCTTTGAAAAAGAAAGATAAGATTACAAGACTTACACTGACACTCTGGATGAAACACTGATAAAGGACTATACTTCCTCTTCATTCATCTGTGTGGCAGTCGGCACTCTTTGTTTTTGTATTTTATCTTTTAATTGGCCATGTTTTCCAGAAAATGTTATTTTTACACAAAAAATGAGCCATCATCATCAGCATACATTCATATTTAATAGCTCTGAACAAACTATCAAGTCTTTCCGGAAGCAGTTATAAAAACTTTATTCTTTTGTGATCATTTTTTGCCGTTGCTGTTTTTCAGACGGCCATGATAGTTATTACAAAGCGAACGGTTTGTTTTGACATCCGCTGGTGATTTTTTGTCTTGGAGGGGGAATATTATGAAACCAGGGTAACAGGGAATAAGCTGAAATTTCTCGAGGAGTGAATCCATTAACATTTGCTGCTGTCAGCGGGCAAAGAAAGCGCTGGCGTTTATGGGGGGGGGGGGGGGGGGGGGGGGGGGCAGACGGGGATAAAGACGGGCCAGTAAATCTGCCGTCTTGTCCAGGAGGAGACGTGGAGAGGTGGCAGAGGAAACGACCTGGTTCATATCTCTCCAGGAAATGGCACCTTTATCAGCCTGAATGCGGTGCTGTTTCCTGGCCACATACGGAGCTGCAAATCACTTTCAGCGCTGATATGGAGACCGGAGCCGCACGACGCCCCCCAGCTGTGGAAAAAAAAATCTTTCATTGCGCGGGAAGATGTGGCGGTCAACGGCGTTCTCTCTCAGACGCCCTCCCTCCCCTCCCCAAAATCACTGCCAAACGACGGTCACCGTGCAAGTCCTGATGCCCCCCGCCCCCGCGTAGCCGGATCCATTACCGCCTTCATTCCCCCCAGTACGACGACACGGAAAGTTCCGGAAAAATCTGCCTGTAGCGTGTGTGTGTGTGTGACATCGAGTCGGACCATAAAGCTCCTACTTCCTCTCCACGGTTCTTCAGAAGTCTTTCAGGACCACAGTGTGTGTGAGAGAGAGAGAGGGAGAGAGCGTGTGTGTGTGTGTGTGTGTGTGTGTGAGAGAGCAGCGGCGGTGTGTGTTACAGCCTTTCCGGAAACGCAGGGGGCGGAGCCAGTTCAGCCGCTGTGGCTCTGTTACAGAGGGAGGCGTGTGGGTGGAGGCCGTACTTCCTGTCCAGGGAGCCCGCGATTGGGGCTCGAGTTTCGGCCTCCCAGGGGAGCCGTGGGGGGGGCGGGGCGGAGGTGAACGGGGCACTGTAACACGACCGCTCCATTACAGAGGCTGTGAAGAAGCATATGCCGCAGATTAATCCCCCCCCCCCCGCTCCGCTCAGCCCTGTGATCCCAGCCAGCTACGTCTCCCTCTCTCCACCAGAGCCCCCGTTCTAATTAAGATACGCTCCATTAATAACAGAAGAATGGAAACTCAACACTTTATCATGCATTTAATTAAAGCCCGGACAGGAGAAGGGGGAAGATATGAGCCTCTGTGTTCGTGAATTAATGTCTGGGAGTGGATTCGGCAGCAGCCCTGCCTTGCGCCGGGACTGTCGAGTTTGTGTGATTACACGTTTCCCCCGATCTCTGCCGCGAGGACGCAGCGCCAAGCGCTCTGAATATTCAGCGTTTGTCCTTAACTTTGACCCCCAAAAACGAAATGTGCAAAGGGTTGGCGTTTCTGTTTTCACAAAAAAAACACGATTTAGAAACATCGCACGTTTCCTGGTCAAGTGGTCACCTGATTGATTTATGGGATATGAGCGGATGACCGAATTATTGATCTGCCTGAAAAGCCCAGTGCATTGTGGGAAACGGGGGACCCCCTCGATAGCGAGTTAGCGGCTAGAGGCAGGAAGTGGACACAAGCGGTGAACGCCTGTGCCGGTTGTAAGCCGTGACTTAGTTTAAATGTTTTCGTTGTTTAATGGGCTCTAACGTGGTGCTGATTCAAGCTCTCGCTTTCCCCCAGCCTCCTGCCCCCGGTACTTGTTTGCAATTTGTTTTTTGTGTTTGGACATTGAGCATCCATCCTAACCAGACAATAATGCTCTCGGCTTGTCCCAATCTCACCTTTCCGCATTCAGCCAGAATTAAATAACCGGTTTGATGAAAAGCTCTGTCTTACAGGAATCAACAGAATGAAATGATCACACTGTATTGGTAAAGAATTAAAAAACATTTGCAACAACAATTGCACTACTTATCTTGACTCAGTGATTGTTGCAATAAATTAATTGTCCGTCATATAACTAATTCCAGGTATAATTAGTGGTATTAGCTTGACTGATATATTACAGAATTAATAAACCTTCATGACTTCATTAGTCATTGTAATTGTCATATTATATTGCATATTATTTGGTCATTAATTAAATGTAACTGTAATTAATCCCTGACATGCTCACTGCGATGTGTAACCTGATAGATGGCATGAGATGAATAGTTATAAAATACTTTAGTATGAAATGTGATAGACATATGACCAGCTGTTTCTTCATTAATGTATCTGATGCTGAGGGGAGGCCGAGTGGAACTTGTTGAATAGTTAATGTGGGATTATCTGTGGATCAGCACGAAGGCCATAAGCAGATGTTCTCTTATTCATGTACAGGCAACAACAGGATAATTGCTTGCTCCTTATTTGTTGCTTAATTTTATACTGATGCACATCTCACTCAATCTATCCATCCATCCATCTGTCCATTATCTATGCCCGCTTATCCTGAGCAGGGTCGCGGGGGGTGTTGGAGCCTATCCCAGCATGCATTGGGCGAGAGTCAGGAATACACCCTGGACATGCCGCCAATCTACTGCAGGGCACACACACCATTCACTCACACATTCATACCTGTGGGCAATTTAGAGTCCAATTAGCCTACCTGCACGTCTTTGGACTGTGGGAGGAAACCAGAGTACCCGGAGGAGTTTGTGGTTCGGGGAAAATGAAGCAGTTGCTCACTCCCTGTAAACAAATTAAGTTCAGTGTACATTCACACACGCGCACAGATGTGTATGTTTGTTTGCTTATTTAATCATTTATCAATAAATTATGAATCCTGTATGAATACTGAATTCCCCGCTGTGATCCCTGCGTGTGCAATTCATATTCAGCCTTTTTATTTTTTTCTCTGTTCTGCTTGTCTTTTTAGTGACCAGGAGAAAACTGAGCGAAGATCTTTGCTCTGGGAGAGGAACCCCAGGAGAGAATCTTTGTTATGAATCCAGCTGCCGACTCCACAGGTCAGTGCTCTGTGTTAATACGGATTAAGACTCACACTGGCCACCGAAATCATCCCACTTCTGTTTGCAAAACACCTTCACACAAGTTTGCTGTAGTTTTTGCTTTGTGAAAGAAAAAAATCAGTGAAAGAATGGACTAATGATAAATAGATGTTGGGACTGCCTCGAGGGGTTGGGATGGCAGCTGTAGAGGCGTTATCTTTCTTAATTTAATGACCTAGTTTTAGCCATGGATTGGCTAAAGAGTTCATACACCTTATTTCCAAGATTTAAATTTATGCTGATTGAAAGGAGTCTACAAAAATCTGCAGACACCGTCTGTCTTCCAGACCTCTGGTGGAGTACTGAGAGTCTGAGTTTCCGGTCTCTACGAGGCGGTGCAGTGTTTGTGCTGCCTCTTTGGGTCGGTCTTGTGTTTGCAGTCAGTCTCTTGGACTTGGTTGGCTGAAATGTGATGGGTTTTTTTTCCCCGCATCGGTGGGAGTGACAACAACGACTCGCAGTCATTTTCTCCCACAGCCTCCCAGCAGCCACTGCTTTGAGCTGCTGTTACTTCCATTTACTAACTCCAAAGCCCAAGGCTCACCTTGAATACGAGCTCATTCAGACCAGAGAAAGCGCTCAGTACTGTCTTTTCAGAGGGTGTGAGCCATTGTACAGCAGGCTTTCAGAACTTCTTTTTTTTTAGTTTTTTATTGTTTGTTTGAATAGAATAGAACAGAATAAATCTTTATTTTTATTCTATTCTATTCAAACAAACATTTTTGAAAAATTATTCACAGCTGACCTTGTCTACAGTGAGTCTACCGCCTGGCAGGTATGCGGTCCGTTGGGTTGAGAGAGTCGCCCTCATCCTGAGTTCGTTGTCAAACCGACTGAGTCGTTGTTTCCACAAACAAATAACCTTTATCCGCTTCCCATCCCGGGCTCCCATTATATGACACATACCTGTTCCTTTCACAAATTGGTAGCAGAATATAGTGTTGATTGAGTGAAAGGACTTCACTCATCAGCCAATCAAAAAGAAGGACCGTGTCACCTGACGCCAGCCGACTCCATTTGCTCAGAATGGCTAAGAATTTCACTGTGGCCACCTGATATCCTGCTTGTTACCCAAAAAGCTGTTGCCTTTTAAGGCAACAAGGAATCGGCGAGCATATTACACAAGGCAGATAGACGCATGCATATTAACTTACAGTTCGAAATAATGAAAATGAAATCTAACAATATGGCTCCAACACTCATGTTATTTAAAAAAAAATCCAATTTGATTAAATCTTGCAAGGTTCTTGTGGAAAACAACAAAACAAAACCTTGGCAAAGGTTTTCTTTCTTTGAACAGTCCTTTACCGAGACTATGCAACTGTTTCATAAGCAGCTCCTTCACTACACAATAATTCACTAATTAATTCACACATACTTATGTCAATAAGTGCAACTACTAATATGGCCTGTTCTTAACATTTGGACTTGACATAAGCATATGTGAATCTCTATGTAGTGCATTTGGAGCAGTTATATAGCTTCTATGAAGGACTGCTCATATAAGCTTACCAAAATCATCAACCACTTCATCAAATGAGAGGCATAAATATGTTATGGAGTTTGGCATGCATGACAATGATTTACCTACACAGTAAAATGATCTGAGTTAAATCAACTCTTACAGAGTACATACAGTCCCAACTGGACTCGTATTGTACTCTGTTAGAGTTGAATTAACACTGGATATGTGGACAGACTTTAATATAGAAAGTAACTGTGCTGAAGTTCTGTGGTATAGCTGTATTTGGAGAGGATGTCATATTCACAGAGCATTGATAAAAACATATTTTGGGGAGGGAGGATGAAGTGGGGGGGGGGCAGGTGAGATGGAATTGCTTGTTTTGTACTTTCTGGAAATGGCGGTAAGCAGCCAGTAAATCTGGCCGCTGCTCACTCCCAGACAACCCTCCGCCTGAGCGGTGAATAAATATCTGAGCACGCTCAGATGCTGTTTTCCAGTCTGGGTCAAGGACAGCTCGAGTGGCCGGCGGAAGCAGCCAGCTGGCTGAGATGATAGGGGCCAGATTTACACCCAACTGTCAATCCATCTTAATGTGCAGCGGGTGAACAGAGGAGAGCTGTTTATACATCAGAATATACTGCAAAGTTCACCATACACACACTATACTGCACAGTGCACCATACACACACTCTATACAGCACACTGAGTCACACACACACTCTCTACATCACACGGCGTCACACACTCTATACATCACACTGAGTCACACACACACTCTATACAGCACACTGAATCATACACACTCTATACATCACACTGCACCATACACACACTCTCTATACAGCACACTGAATCATACACACACTCTATACAACACACTGTGTTACACACACTCTCTACATCACACTGCGTCACACACACTCTATACATCACACTGAGTCACACACACACTCTATACAGCACACTGAGTCATACACACTCTATACAGCACACTGAGTCATACACACTCTATACATCACACTGCATCATACACACACTCTCTATACAGCACACTGAATCATACACACACTCTCTATATAACACACTGCATCATACACACACTCTCTACATCACACTGCGTCACACACACTCTATACAACACACTGTGTCATACACACACTCTATACAACACACTGTGTCATACACACACTCTATACAGCACACTGCATCATACACACACTCTCTATACAGCACACTGAATCATACACACACTCTATACAACACACTGTGTCACACACACTCTATGCAGCACACTGAGGCATATATACACTCTATACATCACACTGTGTCAAACACACACTCTATATATCACATTGAGTCATACACATACTCTATACAGCACACTGAATCATACACACACTCTATACAACACACTGCATCACACACACTCTATACAACACACTGCGTCACACACACTCTCTGTACATCACAGTGCATTATGCAGTGTGCCAGTGCTGGGTGTGGCCAGTAGCTCTGAGGGGCAATGCACACTTGGTGACTGCAGCACCCCTGGTAAGGGAGGGTTCAGTCTCTGGCGGATCGAGCTCCGGTGGACTGCACTGTAGTTAAAGCTGCGTGTGAAAGGTCTTCCTCTGACTCCACTCTGTGAGCTTAGCTGTAGCTGCAGTCTTGTAGTCAGTGTTGTGAAACAATGCAGGCTGGTGACACCACGCGTCTCAGAGCTGAACCGCGGTGGCTGATCTCTCCCAGATCAGTGTTCATGTGCGAACCCCGTCCCAAATCAGTGTTCATGTGCCAACCCCGTCCCAAATCAGTGTTCCTGTGCGAACCCCGTCCCAAATCAGTGTTCATGTGTGAACCCCGTCCCAAATCAGTGTTTATGTGCCAACCCCGTCCCAAATCAGTGTTCATGTGCCAACCCCGTCCCAAATCAGTGTTCATGTGCCAACCCCGTCCCAAATCAGTGTTCATGTGCGAACCCCGTCCCAAATCAGTGTTCATGTGCCAACCCCGTCCCAAATCAGTGTTCATGTGCCAACCCCGTCCCAAATCAGTGTTCATGTGCCAACCCCGTCCCAAATCAGTGGTGGGCTTCGCGTATGAACGCGGCTGCGCTTGCAGACAAGTTGGCCTTTCCAAAATCAAGGTGGGAATCAGACATAATCAGCCCCACGTCGGGCCACCAAATTTACTAAATAAAAACAGTGCCGAACTTGGATGGTGGTGGGAAATAGTGATGTGCTCTCCTGCCTCATCGGCACCAGATTGGCAAAGGGCTTTCTGGTTTAGGACACTTTGATTTACGTCTGGAGCTCCAGACAGTTCGGTCCCTGTCGGAAGAAATGTTGCTGCGGAGTCTGATTCAGGCTCAAGCTGACATCCAGACAGACTTCATGCTGCAAGCTTGATGAGCGGAGGTAATTAGAGAGTCACTGGATAATCTTCAAACAGACACTGAGGAAGACCACACTGAGGGTAGTTCAAAAGATAGTGTATATTTTGATCAAGATATCTGATGCGTCCCTGTTCCTGTATTGGCTTTTGAAGTCATGGGGAAGTGACACAAGCTGTTATCCAAAGCAGCTCTCTGGAGAATACAGCAACCATCCCCACTCATTAGGAAAATAGAAAGCTAGCTCTCTGAGTTCGACGAACAATTTTTTTTCTTATTTCAAAAATAAAAAAATATATATATTTTTGAATAATTATTCACATTTTTGAACATTTTTACTTTTGAATAAAAGTTTGGTGAGTAATCATATAATCAATTAAACTCTGTGAATCTTTCCTGGAAACGTACAGTAATATCAAAATGGAGACCATTGGGAAATGAATTATTGGAGAGGAGTCGAGAGCTACAAGCCAGCTCTATTGAAGTGATGTGTCATATTCAAATCTCAAGGTGATCTGATGTTTGATGTTGTGAAAAGCAGACCTTCCACAGAATGAGACCATTTGAAGAGTGCGCCAGGCAGACAGGCAGGTTGACATTAAAGAGCCCCCCCACCACCACCACACACACACACATACACACACACACACACACACCACCGCACACGCACACACTCACACACACACACACACACACACACACACCACCGCACACGCACACACACACACACACACACACACATACACACAGTCACATACACACACACACACACACACACACACACATACACACAGTCACATACACACACACACACACACACTCATACACACAGTCACATACACACACACACACACACACACACACATACACACAGTCACACACACACACACACACACACACACACACACACTCACACACACACACACACATACACACAGTCACACACACACACACATACACACACACACACACACACACACACACACAGTCACACACACACACACACACAGACACACACACACACACACACCCAGCCTGAACCCATCTCCAGGTACCATTGATTATCAACGACCAATTCCTTTGTATTTTAGAACACAAATAATTATATTAACCATACCTATGTGTATTACCATACCATTTGTTATTTTTCTTCTAAAGTTGCTCTTTAAATTTCCGGGATTCTTCGAACACATTAGTTGTTATAACTCCTGTAAGAACATGCAAAAGCAGGAGGTCTTTGGTTCACATCGTTTAAAAATGACAAACAGGCAGTCCAAGCAGGAGTTCGGTGCTTCATGCTTCTCTGCAGGAATTCTCTTCCAGAGGACATAGAAAATTTTGCACGTTGTTACATTAGGAGAAGGACAGTGCCGTGGAATATATATCCATTTTTATCTTTGAGAAATATGCTTTATTTTATAGCTAGGCTGCATTCTTATGTTGCTTATGTGCATATAAAATTAAAAATTTGCGCACGCAATCAATTGCAGTAATTGGCTGTGATGTTACAAATCACATTACACCTTCAGATCTGAGGTCTGTGGCATTATTCAGCTCAATTCCACAGTAGCACGCCGTGGTGGTTTAAGAGAATTGGGCAGGTAAATGTAGAGCAATGGATGGGGAGAGCTGGAGTTTGTGTGTGTGTCTCGAGAAAAGCGCATTCAGGCTGATTTAAGCACATTTCCCCCCCGATGCATTTTACTCCTTAAAAAAGCTGACATATCTTGTGTACTACAGCAGGGAATGTTATATAACTACAACTGAGCTCAGGGAAATGCTCTTAGTTTCACATAGAATGCTTAATTCAATAATGTAAAATGAATGAATGCACAAAAATCGAACGCTCGTAAAGTCCAGAACTATGGACTTATGGAATTATTATTAACATTTTCATTGCTTCAATTAAAACCTCAAATGCATATTTTGGGTGTTGGCTTTCATTGGTAATCACACGTCAGTGCAAGTGCCCTGGTTGTAATGAAAAAAAACAAAATTTTTACTGTAAAAAAAACTGCAGTCTGCAGACTTTTTTTTTTTAGCAAGAACAGCTACAAACCTGACCTACATCCACAGTGAAAACAGACTGGGCTTCGAAGCCTATAAAAATAAAAGACCCCAACATGGGGCGACATAGCTCAGGACGTAAGAACGGTTGTCTGGCAGTCGGAGGGTTGCCGGTTCGATCCCCACCCTGGGCGTGTCGAAGTATCCCCTGAGCAAGACACCTAACCCCTAACTGCTCTGGTGAGTGAGAGGCATCAATTGTAAAGCGCTTTGGATAAAAGCGCTATATAAATGCAGTCCATTTACCATTTACCATGTGAACATGCCACAGAGAAGCAAGAAATCTTGACTGAAACCCTGGTTTTGAAGTCAGTCAAGACTATGTTAAACTATGAATGAGTCCTATTAAATTAATCTGTAGTGTGTGAGCAGACGGATTGTGTGGTACAGATGATCTGCAATAAGATTATATATATATATATGACTTTTGTGTATTGAACATAACTTTAACAGTTACTGGGAGAGCAGTGTAGTATAGTGGGTAAGGAGCTGGTTTTGTAACCTGAAGGTCACAAGTTTGATACCTGGGTAGGACACTGCCGTTGTACCCTAGAGCAAGGTAGTACTTAACCTGCATTGCTTCAGTATATATCCAGCTGTATAAATATATGCAGTGTAAATGGGATGTAAAAGTTGTGTAAGTCGCTCTGGATAAGAGCGTCTGCTAAATGCCTGTGATGTAACGTTACTTTTACCTTTTCACCAATTCTGCCCCCCTGGTGGGGGAATGAAGCCCTGAACAGTCCCTAAAGCTGAGCAATACTAACGGCAATTAGGTCTCAACCAGTGGGGCTACCAACCGGCCGCCATTGGCACAGGTGGGATTTTATTCCGTGGGGCCCACCCATGCGCTCAGACAGAGATTTAACAGGATGAGCCACTCAGCAACTCCTTGCAAATTATTTTTGATTTATTTGTGTTTGTCTTCTGAGAAGTTGCTGCGTCCTGGGATTTAATAATTCTTGATAAATATGCTCTGTGTGCGTGCGGGGAAAAAAAGGCGGGGGAGGCGCTTTGTCAGAGCGTTATAAACCTGTCAAATTACTGAATTCAAATGTTGTTTATTTACGTGTAATTAAAGCTCGTCTGGGAATAATGCATCATCTATTTCACCCTTTTGTGCGTTCAGAACTCCAAAGCAAATTGAGATAAGCACCTTTTCTGACATGGCTCACAGCTTCATTATTTAGTGATCAGACTGCTGCTTGTTTAAACACACAAGCCTTTTATGGGGGAAACCAAAAGAACACACCGTCATTACGCTGGTCAAAGAGAAACTAACTACGGGCAGTAAATACATTAGCAGAGCATTCTGTAACGCGGCGTGGGGCTACTGTCAGACAAATCCCAAATACAGACTCACACTCGGGAGGTTTTTAATCTACTGTTGTTTTATTGTAAAGACTTCAATTGTTTTTCGGATATTTTTCCAACTTTAAGTGGGGGGGTTACAGTGAGATGTGTGCCAGTGAGATAGGTGGCAGTGTACTATTGGTCTTGTAACCTAAAGGTCGCAGGTTCGATTCCCCGGTAGGACACTGCCGTTGTACCCTTGAGCAAGGTACTTAACCTGCATTGCTTCAGTGTATATCCAGCTGTATAAATGGATACAGTTTAAGTCGCTCTGGATAGGTGCGTCTGCTAAATGCCTGTAAACAAACAATGCCATGGTACAGTGGCTGAACATGTCAGGCAATACACAAGCCCCGCCCCCAGGTTTTAGGGGTTCAGTCCCCCTGCCATGGCTGTGCTCCCCCTCAGCTGTTACCCCCATCTGCCACCCTCCCCGCTTTCTCCATGTCTGATTAAAACAAAGAAATAATAAAAGGATGACGGAGCGTCTGTTCTCCTTCTTCTCTTAAGAGAAAAGTGGCTCTTTACGGGGACATTTAAACCATTACATTACATTACAGGCATTTAGCAGACGCTCTTATCCAGAGCGACTTACACAACTTTTTACATACCATTTTTACATTGTATCCATTTATACAGCTAGATATATACTGAAGCAATTTCGGTTAAGTACCTTGCTCAAGGGTACAACGACAGTGTCCTACCCGGGAATCGAACCTGCGACCTTTCGGTTACAAGCCCAGTTCCTTACCCACTGTGCCACACTCCGTCCCACAAACGCCTTGTGTGTGTTAGGAGGACTCTGAGATACCCAGAATGCAGCGTAAGTGGAATTCTGTACTTCTTGTCCCCCACCCTGGGGGGGCGTGTTCTTAACCTGAGAAAATTAGAATTTTCCAGAAGGCCTCTGACAGTAACTGAGGGGGGGAGTCTGAATACCTGCTTATAAAAGACGCCAAAGCAAAAAAAAAATAAAAACGGTTAAGCAGGTGTGTAAATCTGCCCGGTCTGAATAAGGCCCTGCATGACAAATCGCAGCCGTAGTCTGTGCGTGAGATCTGGCTTTCTCCAACGAGACCCTTTGCGGCTCAGAAAAAAATCCTTTTATTGTGATAAAAACCCTGCACAAATCTTGGAAAGATTGCTATTTTGTTTGTCTAAAAAATTTTTTATTGAATCAAGGCCTATGTTCCAGAAGGAGGAAAACACATGATGGAGTGTCTTGTTTACCCATAAAACACACGGCGCTTGTGATTTGAAAACCGGCAGGAAGACCAACTTTATTTGTAAGCCTTTTCAGATTATCTATGTCCCAGTTTTCACCAGCTGCCGCGCTTCATAACCTTTTCGCGCAGGTGATTTCTCTCTCTGTTGAGAATGCTGAGCTCCACAGTGTGATTTGTGAGCGCTAGAATTAGGTGGTTTTTTATGTCTGAAGAAAGGAAAGAGCCAAAAATAGGCAAGTTTCCCTCAATGAACGGGAACGGGCTCCGACCGAATCTGATCGTTTAAGTGCGATTTCAGAAACCGCCGTCTTTGTTGTGCGCCACTTTATTTGAAAATGACTTTGTGTAAGGCAAATGTGATTTCAGTGCTAGTTTGTACTTGGCAGGATTGTTTGTTTGTTTGTTTGCTGAACAGGTTACTCTACAGGGTTGGAGTCCTGATCTATGTGGTCACTTCTGGCACTACGATCTTTACTTCACTCTCGTGTGTTTCTTTTGCACCTCTGCACCTTGAACTAATGTTGTACGTCGCTCTGGATAAGAGCGTCTGCTAAATGCCTGTAATGTAATGTAATGTAAATGGTTTGTAATGTAGGTCATAATGTAGAAACTTGTATCTTCTATGAATACCTAAGTTTGTACATTACTGTACATTACAGTGTAATAGTGACCCAAGACTACGAGATTTCATTCTGATCACAGTTTTTCGGTGTATCTTCTGGAGCAAATTGGCCATTAGAGCAGTCATCTCAAAATAATGGAAAAACCTTCAAAGGCTAAAAACCACACATGCAGGGTTCAAAGAGCTAGCTAAGTGCACATTAGCACTCCTTCCTGACTTTAAAATCACCACATTACCTCACACATTTGCATAACATAAGCCTGTCCAAGGTGTTCCCCCTCACGTTTAATATACAGCACAGTGCAGATGTATATTTTTCTTCTTTTTCTTCAGGAGCAGAACATTTCGCCCGTCCATGCCTCAGGGACGTGTCTCCACTCAAGGTAAAGGAGAAGGCTGCTGACGTGACCTTTGACCTTTGACCCTGCATATCTCGCTCGGCTGTCAGCATCACAGAGACTTCTGTGTATTAAGGGGAAGAGGCAGAAGCTCTCTTTTGAGGCCGCACATTCATTAGAGCCAGTTTCTTTCAGCAGGTATGAAGGATCTCAGCAGGTATGAAGGCTTTCAGTAGTCTGTACCTGTATCTCAGAGGCAGAGCACAACATTTATCAGCTTCGGAAAAGCCTAAATAAAAGTGCAAGGCTAAACAGGCAGGCAACTCTAAATGAGTCGGCTGGAAAAATTCAATCTGGGGCAGGAGCCAGGCGGTTTTATCCGGAAGGATCCGGCGGGAGCTCTGTGTGGAGCGGGGTGCAGGGTTCAGGTGGCAGAGCACTAAAATACTCCCCACACCTGGCGCTCAGGTACCCACACCTGGCGCTCAGGTAACCCACACCTGGCTGTGTGCGCAGCGTTGAGCACGGCGGAGCGAAGGGGCACAGGTACCGACACTACCGAGCGGCGGAGAGGCGGGGTGCGGCCGGATGAGTCATCCTCCGGCACGTTCTCCACATACGGACGAGCGCGCGCGTGTGGCGCACGCCTCCTGTAGCCCGTGCTGCAGGCCTTGAGCTCTTAGGTCCAGAGGTCAAGGGCTCCAGCAGTTCTGCGATGGTCTGCGGTTCATTTTCCCTGAGCGGATTGAGTGCAGTGATCCCCTTAGAAGCCAAGGTCAGCGCTAACGAGCTGGTGGCTACGTGATCACCTGCAGCTCAGGGTGCAGCACTGCGGTAACGCTTGAGTAAAACATTCTCACTCTCTCTCAGAAAACAGGAGAGAGTGGAGAGGGTGGGTAGTTTATTCTTTATAAACTGGAAAAGTATTGTTTCTTTTGACAGTTATTTAGTGAGGGAAAAAAAGTCAGCCTTCAACTTATTCAGGATTTTTATGATTGCAAAAATGCTGCAAAAATCGGTTTGTGGAACAAGAAACTGGCCGACCACACAGCAATGTGATTCTCACCTGCAGGGGCAGGGCCACGAGAAGATCTCACATTGGGCCCCACCACCCCTGTCAGTTAGAGCCCTTGGAATCACCCTAACTCCCCCCTCTCGTCCACAACCCCCCCCCCCCTCCCCCAGCCCCCCTGCTCACCTGGCTTGTACTCGTTCAGGTTGAAGGTACTCAGCTTAAAGAGTGATGTTGGGAGGAGCAGCTTTTTTTGGGTAGAGGTTTTTTTCCTCCGTGCTACAGAGCCATGGCCTCACATTCAGAGGAGAAAATGAACCATTGGGTTTACCCCCTCCCCCCCCCCAACCCCCCCATAATGGAAATGATCCTGCTGATCCTGCTGATTTTGCTGAGCAGGTTTGACCCCGTCCTCATTGAGCGTATTAAGAAGTATGGCAATGAGGCGGGAGGAAGGCCCTCGCCCTCGTCCTCATCCTCCGCTGCGTGAGAGGAGCTCCTGGCTTTAATGGGGCCGAGCGCTCAAGCAGAAATAACACTGCAGGTGCAAAAGGCAGCGTTGCTTTTTTTTTTTTTTTTCAAATCACGTTTGATTCTGCTGCAGATTTAACACGCTTTGATCAGCTTACTTTCCTCGTTTGTTACGTTTCAGACCGAACATTAAATATCATAATTATATATTTTTACCCATATTTAGTCATACTGGTGAGTGTCTCCTAAAAACTAAGGGGAGAGGTAGTTGTTAAGAAGAGCGGCAGAAATGGAGATGACGATGGAGGATTCCTGGACAATCCGTCAGTCCTCCACTCCCTCCTTTTGTCTTCCTCCTCTACGCTTGGCTTATTTCCCGTGCTGCTTCTAACCCGCAAATTGCTCTCCACATTCACATCCTCTCTGCTACCCCCTCCCAGCAGGCACTGTGCTGCAGGGTACAATGTTAGTGTCCTACCTGAGAATCAAACCTGCGACCTTCGGGTTACGAGCCCAGATCCCTGACCATTATACCACACTGCCACCCATCCCAGTGGACCGGACGCCCATCTCTCATCTTTACCCAAAACTATTGGGTGCACAGCCTCCAAACAACAGCTTCTCTGTCTCCTACGCAACGACCTGAACCCACAGCCAGTCGGGTTCCAGGTCTGACCGCTCCACCGGGACTGCAGTTTCCACGGTCACAGTCGGAGCGGCTCGGTCAAAAGGCTTGCACGGTTTGCGCCAGACCTCGCTGACCGAGCCGTCCCGTTGGCCTGGGGGGGCTCTGATTCCCCCCCTCGCTCTTGACCCCTGTCCCCCCTTGCTTCTCTTCTCTCTTTACAAAAGATGTTTACAACCCCCCAAATTACTCCCCCCCCCCCCCCCCCCCCCCCCCCGCTAGCATGCTAAGCAATGAGTGGCACCGCTTCTTTCTGCCTTCAGTGATCTTGACACACACTCCAACCACAGCCCTCCATTCAGGCTCCTCCCCCCAGCTGGCTGTCTATCTCTTTGGGCGCCTGGCAACCACTCCTCACAGCCGCAGATGGACGGTGGACTGTCCCCACTCTGTCAGGAGGCCTTCTTCACTGGATATTTTTGGCAAATCTCTAGCTCTAGTGGTGTTTGCTTACCATGTAAAATGCTTATTGTAAGTTGCTTTGGCTAAAAGCTTCCGCAAAATGAAATAAATTGTAAATAAGTTGAACTTGCATCGAAATATGGTCAGAAAGTATGAACTTTCATTCAGTATAAAAGAGATAAATATAGACCAGAACAAAGTTAAAATGACAAACATTGTGATAAACACATTTTCTATGTTTTGAAACTGAAACCCCAGACAACTGTTTGACAGCAGTGCAACAGTAAAAAAAAGAAGAAAAAATCGCACCATGGTTACAGTAATTGCAAAAGCTATTCGGCTCTACTCTCTGGGAAGAATAATGGAAGTTTAACATCACTTTCTTGTCATATTACCGAACAGAGCTACACTAGAAATTTTGAGTAATAAAAACGAGATTCCCAAAATGCGCGTTCAGCATTTATGTAACAATTATTTTCTGAAAGCAGCAGAGAAGTGCATATGTGAGTCGGGGGGGACATTCAAACCCGGCTCGATGTGGCAGCCGCCTTTATAAATCACGCGGCCTATTAAAGCCTCCTGACTAAAGCGAGGTTTTTGCTTTCATTTCGCTCACGAGTTCAGGAGCTGAAATCAGCGAGAGACAAAGGGGACAAAGCGAGACGTGACTCCAGCCTGTCTGTTCCACCAGACAAACAAACAGGAGAAACAACCGGCTACACGCACTGCCATCAGTGCTGTGGTACGACCTACAGAACCAGGAATAAAGACACTAACAATGCAGACACTAAGCAATACACAACTACCAGGCACTAGGTACACACTGGCAGGAAAACGGAAAGCATTGTTGGGCTTAATGACATGTTCTTGTCATTATGTTAGGTGATAATTAGATATGAATGTTAAAATATGGATTTAGTTTGTGAAAGTCAATAAAGGTAAGTAGATTCATAGATAAATCGTTATGTTCTGTTCTGTTGTGTTGTGTTACTGTATTATTAGGTGATAATAAGATATGAATGTTAAAATATGGATTTAGTTTGTGAACGTCAGTCAAAATAAGTAGATTCATAGATAGATTATTATGCTATGTTATGTTTAAAAGTGTTGGTTCCGTTTGAAGGACTTGTTTTTGGGCGCAGGTCTGTTCCTTCCAGAAAGTAAGCTGGTCTCCCTCCCTCTCAACTCCATGCATAATACAACACGAAATTCCCCATCGCTATCATTAGTATTTATGACTCGTCAAGTGATAACCGGCTATTATCACGGCAGCCAATAAAAAGAGAGGGAAAGGGCCGTTTCTGCTGGACGTGCTTCGGCATGCTGATGAGCGCTCCCTCTGATTCGCTGTCTCGGTTTGTTGTGAGAGCCGCGACCGCACTGGGCTCACCCGGGCGACCCCGCTGACCAATGAGGAGCGTGACGAGAGCACGAGGCGCCGGGGGGTGGGGGGTTTGGTTTCCATCTTCTACAATTCAATTTCATTTCTTTTCACCTCACAGCCTGGAGGAGGGGAGGGCGAAATATCATTCCTCAACTCGGCAGCTTCTTCACTGTCAGTATTCCGTAAAATGTCCTCACAAGAACTGTGGCGTGCCCAGCTGTTCAGTGTGTGTGTGTGTGTGTGCAGGTGATTCACTGCGCGCACTTCCCGCCCATTACCACAGAGCTCTTCATCACTCAAACGGGACTCGCATAAAGAGAAGCCGTCTAATTACCGCACGCGCTGCCATCCGTTGTTTGGAAAGAATTATTTGATGGGCAGGTTAGATGCAGTTCTACAGGAAAAAAAGAGAAAAAAAAAAACAATAAGGGAGGTTATTTAAACAGTGAGATTGCTTCCGTAATATCGTGCTCACTCACTCAGATGATGTAAATAACCCATCGTTCATATTAACACTTGTCTTTATCATTCATGTTTATTTTCCTGCAAGCCGAGGGTTTCGACGAGCCTCTGGTAATCCAATTACATCCATCTAACTCACTGGCTCAGGGGGCAATTAAGTGTGATGTCATTTTAAATGGAATGAATTGGTAATGAACTAATCAAAAGACACTTGAGATGATTCCCGTTGTATTTACGCTCGTATCAGACAAACTACCGTATCGCTGTCGGTCACTTAAAGTCATAACGTCCATTAGCGAGGGACCTGAGCGAAGGCTAATTTGAGCCAGCGAGTTGTTTAAATGCATTCTGTGTGCTGAAATTAAACTCACTTCTGTTTTACTCACTATATACGCACTGCTATCCCACAACAGGATAGCAGTGCGTATATATCGGAAGAATGCAAAAAATAAGCACAGCAATTTCAATCAAATCTTATAAACGGCGGACTTGATAGACTCTGGCTCCCGTGAACCATCCAGCCCAGTGGCGTCAAAAAAAAAAAAAAAGATTTCCTTTTGCTGGTAATTCAAATTGAAATGTCACTCGCATGAATGAAAATTTGACATTGCCGTTCCCTCCGGAGGGACAAGGAGTTTATTTACAAAAATCACATATCCATTTTTTATCCGTTATTTCATACCTGAATGCAGCGCCCTGTGTGCTGCCTTGGAATTTATTTTTGACGTAATTGTACAAACAATTTCACAAGCGTTATTAAATAGTGTGGTAAACAACAGGATTTTTTAAAAACATTGTTTATGGCACTTGGCAATAACGTTTGGTTGTTAAAAACTATTTTCCTGTCCATCACCTGGAAAATGTAATTTACAAAGTGTTATTGATAATTTCGGAAGAAACATACTTGGTCCTTACCTGGGCAGAGGAATGTTAAAAATGATGGTCTGCACAGAATTTTTTTTCTGTTGACATTTTAAAAGAACATTTTCATTACCTTTCATAGTGACCAGTACCATTTTACAGTGCTGAGGCAATGCTGGTAAACTACACTGTAAAATGTTCAGTGTTAAATCAACACTTACAGAGTACACATCACACTAACAGAGATAACGTGGTCTCAGTTGGATTCATATAAACTCTGTTAGAGCTGAATTAACACTGGGCATTTTCTTGTGTAGATTCAGTTGGCCACTCTGATGCTGTGTGTGTACTTGGAATGTGTTCGTAAGGAGGATTATTGAGCCTAAATTCAGTCATCCTGGAGTGCTTGGCCGGCCGGGCCGCCAGTCTCTCCAGTGATACACAGAGTATACTACGGGCTGGATGAGCTCGGATGAAGAGATCGTTCAGATGATGAGTAAATGAACAAAGTAGGTTTTATGAGGGTGTAGAGCTGCTGAGAGCATTTCTGGCCTGTGTAATGTACAGCTGCACCCAAGCTTTGAAAACTAAAACTCGCCCGAGGGCTGCGTTTTAGGAGTTTTTGGCAACATGATGACAGTGGAAGTTCGTCAGAAGGGCCCCATGGGACTTTCTGCCTAGCCCCCACCCCCCCCCCCCCCCCCCCCCCCCCCCCCCCCCCCCCCCCCCCCCCCCCCCCCCCCCCCCCCCCCCCCCCCCCCCCCCCCCCCCCCCCCCCCCCCCCCCCCCCCCCCCCCCCCCACCCCACCGCTCCCACCCAAGTCTCTGGAGTTGCCTCTAGTTGGCATACGCTTGGAAATATAGCATTTAAAAATATGTTCCCCAGATTAATACATCAGTCCTGGTGGAATGTGAGGACCTGACCCTTTCCTCAGGTCATTATATGCTGGGTTGAATTTTGGACCGCTAAACCCTCAGCACCGCCGTGTTCAGACCAGGGGTGGGCGATGCCAGTCCTGGAGATGCCGGTGTGTGTGTGTGCAGGCTTTTGTTTCCCAGGCTAAATGAGCTAGTTTATCCGTGTACACCCCACACTTATTCACTCAGAGATTAGAGCACGGTGAACTGCTTCACGCAAGCGCAAGTCTTCGGCTGTCGTTCACGCGCGCGTTGAGACAGCGCAGACGCTAGGGCTAATCAAGCGATTAAGGCGAGCGGCTGACATCACACACACTGCAACTCATCGCACTACAGGGCGGCTGACATCACACACACTGCAACTCATCGCACTACAGGGCGGCTGACATCACACACACTGCAACTCATCGCACTACAGGGCGGCTGACATCACACACACTGCAACTCATCGCACTACAGGGCGGCTGACATCACACACACTGCAACTCATCGCACTACAGGGCGGCTGACATCACACACACACTGCAACTCATCGCACTACAGACGAGGTTCGCCGCAAGTCCATCTCGGTTCTCTCAAAGGCGCATTACATCACGTAGATATGCGGCAGCATGAAGCACTACAAACCCATGCCGGCAGGCCCAATTGGGCGGGAGACCAGCGGCTGAAGCACTAGCCTGGTAATGCTGTCGACCTGTCGCGCCTGAAAAGAAAGCCCTCTCTTTAGCTGTCCGTCTTCAGCTCCAGACTTGGCCTGTTGCCCTCAGTAGACTGTGTGGAACCCCGTGTATGTAAGTGCCCTGATGCGTAAGTGTTGCAGTCCAGAATGGAAAATACGGCACAGACTCTGTAAAAATGCGCCCGCCCCCCCCCCCACTCTCCCCAGGTTTACTGCTCTTTTTTAGAGGTAAAGTTTGTCTCCTTCACCCGTTAACGTGTGAGGTCGCAAACGTGTGATCAGAATGTTCTTCACACCCGGTGATGGGGGGTGTAACATTTTTATGACTTTGTCAGGATATGATATGATAGTGTTACTCGGAACAACAAAATGATGCGATGCGATTTATCTTAATTTATAAAATATGATATGATTAATAAGGATTAATCACAAAATATGATGCGGTTAGCTGTGATGTGAATGTGATCATTAGATTTGACAGACTCCCCCCCCCCACCCCACCGACTCTCAAGAATAACAAACAATATAACTTTCAAAGTTAATGAGTGTGTTCAGTTATCAAGTGTGTTTATTAATTTCAGCGCCTCAGTCTACCTAAATAAAAGTTTGCCATGTAAATTAATAAATTGATTCATACATGCAACGCGTCACATTGACATGTAGCGTGTATGGTAAATGGGCTGCATTTATATAGCACTTTTATCCAAAGCGCTGTACAATTGATGCCTCTCATTCACCCATTCACACACACACTCACACACCAACGGTGAAAGGCTGCCATGCAAGGTACCGATCAGCTCGTTGGGAGCAATTAGCCTAGGGGTTGGGTGTCTTGCTCATGGACACTTCGACAAGCCCAGGACGGGGGATCGAACCGGCAACCCTCCGACTGCCAGTCAGCCGCTCTTACCTCCTGAGCTATGTCGCCCCCACTAAACATACTGTATATACAATAGCTTCCCTGTGCAATTTCATACATTGCTTCAACCACTAATTACAATTGCGTGTATAAATTGATGCAATTCATACTGATGCATCAATGTTTCAGTGCACCCCTACTGGTGACTGGAAGCAATGGAGTTCTAGAACATAGGGAAAAAAAAATTCCAGGAAGCCTAGCCTACTCTTCACCGGATCTTTGAGCTTGTCTCCGAGTCCCTAGCCTACTCTTCACCGGATCTTTGAGCTTGTCTCCGAGTCCCTAGCCTACTCTTCACCGGATCTTTGAGTTTGTCTCCGAGTCCCTAGCCTACTCTTCACCAGATCTTTGAGTTTGTCTCTGAGTCCCTAGCCTACTCTTCACCGGATCTTTGAGTTTGTCTCCGAGTCCCTAGCCTACTCTTCACCGGATCTTTGAGTTTGTCTCTGAGTCCCTAGCCTACTGTTCACCGGATCTTTGAGTTTGACTCCGAGTCCCTTATGGAGGACTCCGGTCACCAAATCCGGTGGGGATAAATGTGCCATTATTGTTTCTGTTTTATATTTTCAATACTATGGATGGATCCTGATTGTATCTTTATTTGAATTCAGAGTTTCTTTTCAGGAGATTCCTGGTTCTGGAATTAAATTAGGAAGCGCTCTCGCGACTGCAACGCCACAGATTCCTTTCCTGATTAACTCCGTGGATTTATTGTGTGACTTCGGCTGAAACGGATGAAGCCTTCGTTAGTGAAGAAGACTGCGGTGCGTGCGGGGAACCCGTCAAGCGCGGTCCAATCCGTCAGCGTCGCTCGGCGCGGACGCAAATCTAATTTAGGAGCAGGAGAATGAAAAGAAGACATTAACATGAGCCGTGCTCAGCCAGGAGGGCCACAGCACCTGCGGGAAATTTCATTCAATCCAGATCATTCCATGCATTTTCTCTTCTTCTCTCTTTCTCATTGAGAGAGAGAGAGAGAGAGTGAATGAGGGAGTGAGGGAGGGAGAGAGATAGCGAGAGAGAGAGAGAACACCTGCCTTTGGAAACAGGGATGTGTTGTCGCACTACATTCATGAATGCTGACTGTTTGCATCATTGAACAGAACAGATTAACACAATTCCCTCTTTGCAGTATTACACTGCTCACAGCGTGAGCTTGGTGTGGATTATTATTATTTTAAAAGAGAGAGAGAGAGAGAAATGTGGAAGTAAAACACCTGCCTTCTTTCTTCTGATAATGCTTGCATAAATGTAACAATATAAAGGCATCAGCTTAAGTCTCCTGGGGTAGAAGCAGCTCTGACCGCTTTTTTTGCAGAACACACAATTACCAGCTCTCAGGTACGTTTTACTGCGGGTTTGAAAATAAACATCCACTCGAGCCACAGAATGCACAGCCCATGAGACGGGGTGGAAAGACACCACCGCACATATCAAATCAGCGAGAGTCTGGGGACGCCTGAACACTACAATACATAACACCGTAAAGGATACATAATTCTATCATAAGCATGCCATAAATCCTGCCAAAACCAGTCATGACAATCTCTGACAATTTATGTCAAATAATGTAACGCTGTCATAATGCATGGAACATACTGGAATAACAGCACATATGCTGTATTCTTATGATTCATTCTAAACTATGCGAGAAATATCTTGCGTCGCCTGTCATGATTAAATTTGACAGCAGTGTCATAATGTGACTGCCTTTGGAAAATAGGTCAATGAAACGTGAACTAAGCACCATGTCATCTGTCAAGCAAAAATCCTGAAAAGCACTGTTGGACAAATATCTGTCAAAATCACAATATATTTTTAAATCATTGAAGACTGTCCTTTTCAGATATAGTTATATATTTTTTCACAAACAATGTATTAGTAAGTTAAAGCATACATTAACTACTATACCTGTTTGAGCATCACCTGTTAGGCACAGCAGGCCCTGTATGGAGTCTGAGGAAAACACTTCATGTGCAGCTCAGCAGGTGGACCCGCAGCTTCCCGCTCGACCAGCAGGGGGTGGTGGCGAGCAATGAGATGGCACTATCCTGTCTGAATCTCTCAGCTCTGTGTGATGCTGGAGCCAGTGTGTGTGGCTCTGTGAGACTCTGCCAGCTACAGTTGCCACTGCCGTGGTCCAGATTTGAGTCCCGACCTTGAGAAAATAAACTACTTTTCCACGGTGCGTGAGTGTTAGGGGTTATGCACATTAAACGATGAATAAGCACAACCCCTAACACTAACCGTTCAGCATGTCCTCCGGTTGTTTTCTGGGGTAATTTTAGGAGCAACAGTTTAGTTTTCTTTCAGAAGCCCTTTTCCACAGTATTCTCTACCAGTTCACCAAGAGGCATTTTCCCTGTGAGAGTGTTATTGATCTTTGTCACCAGCAGATACTTATGACGTACCGTCGCAGACTAATTAAGGAGGGCTTGAGTTTCATCCACATGGGGCCATCTCAATGATTCATGATTAGCAGCGAGCATTTCGTTTGTCGTCCGTTTTAATGCACGCTTTAGCAGGGTACGCATTCTCGTGTGTCGTCCGTTTTAATGCACGCTTTAGCAGGGTATGCATTCTCGTGTGTCGTCCGTTTTAATGCACGCTTTAGCAGGGTATGCATTCTCGTGTGTCGTCCGTTTTAATGCACGCTTTAGCAGGGTACGCGTTCTCGTGTGTCGTCCGTTTTAATGCACGCTTTAGCAGGGTACGCATTCTCGTGTGTCGTCCGTTTTAATGCACGCTTTAGCAGGGTACGTATTCTCGTGTGTCGTGGAGTCGGAGCGAGCGGAAACCCTCGGGCCCACGAGGAACGGCAAGCGTGCAAAACAGAGGCTACTGCAAAGTCAGGAATCATTCATAAAATAAGCAAGTGCTATCCCAGCATGCACAGGGTCATGTGTAAAAATGCTGGACAGCTCTGGTATCATGGCTTTCAGAAGAGAGCGGAGGAAACCAAGAGTACCCCCAATACAACATGATAACATTGAGGGGGACATGTGATGTTTGGGGGACGCCCCCCTCCGGAGTTGCTTCCATGGGTGTACCCACTGTCCCGCGCATCAGGGGCTGCTAAATGTGGCCTGTCGTGTTTCCTGAGTTTTATCCCCAAATTCTGAAGCTGGCAGTGCCACTCCACCAACTGCTGGTGAGCACTGCTGCTCAGGGGAACAGAACCAGCTGCTGAGTTAAAAATAAATGTTTTTTACAGATCATCTGCTAGTGCTGTGTGGTGGGTGGAATGGCAAAGAGCACACATACACACACACAGAGGCACACATACACACACGCATGCATGCACATGCACAAGCACATGCACAGACAGACATACACACATGCACGCATTTACACGCACACATACATTACATGCACACACATATAGTGTCATAAAGAATTATGTACACCCTTGGTAAAGAAGGACAAACAACGCTGTTCCTCCTGGTACTGTAGCTTTGATCGTCACCCTTTAATTCTTGGAACTGTCCACATATTCAGGAAAAGTAAATTAAAATCAACCCCTGGAACCTAATTTTACTTAACGCCGACAGGTGACTGTAGCAGGTAGAGTAACTGTTTTTAATTTACTGTCAGTGAGCAAGCCGGCATTTTCCCAGAAATACTTAGTTGTCAGGTAACATCTTGTGTTCAATCAGAAGGAATAATAGCTGAGCACTTATCTGTCAGACCATTATGTGAGGGGGTGGGGGGGTGGGGGGGGGGGGGCGGGGGGCAATTTTCACTCCAGCTTTTAGTTTAACAAAGTGTCAGCTACCACAGTGTTGTTTTGAATCATCTTGAGGCTGTTTTCCTCAGAAAACCCATTCATGCCTAACTAGCACTGACATGTCTGCAATGCTCAATCCAAGGAATTACCTTGTCATACTCCACAATGGGAGGGTATCCAAGGTGCCAGGGGGCCACGTTATTTTAGCACCAGATTAGCACCCCCCCCGCCCCAAACTGGGGAACAAACACAAACACGTTCTTCACAATCGTTTGTCCTTCAGGGTTCCAAAGTACCTTTTCAGAACGAGGCTGCTTTAGAATCTAATATCCACATTAACACCTGGGTCTGTTCGATCTTCCGTATTTTCTCCATTCCAGACCTGAAATTGAGAAGAGAGACTTTTTCTTTAATGGGATCTCACAAGAAATCTATATTGTTGACTATATTTTTAATTCCTGTAAGTATTGAGGACCACAACATCCAATTTCACCACCTTCACTTCCAGAATTTGATTTAAATCACTGTCATCTGTCTGGCAAAAGTGTTTTGTTCTGCAGCCAATTTGACCAAATTAATATCAGAGGTGGAGACAAAACAATACATTTATGAATTATGCTTTTGAGAGTCATCCTTACCTGGGTGGGTCTCAGCAGTCTGAGCAGTGGTGGAATTTTTTAAAGGATTTAAATTGGCTTGGGAACATGTCTTAAGGATGGATTTTTATATTTTGTCCACGAGAGGATCATACATTAATTCTGAAATGTGTTTTGTGCTCCTGTTGTTGTCAAAAAGCATTCCATGCCCTGGCTCCTTAAAATGAGTTTAGCTTTATTGATCCTGTTAGCTGTTGATCTTCCCAGGTTTCTCTTTCAAAAGAGATTTTAATGTCAAGAGTCTTTTCCTGCTTCAAATAAATAAATACATTATATTCAAATTATTTTATTGGGATTACTTGAAAATATTTTGGAAACATTGGGTAGCATTGCTTTGGAATACATCTTGTTTCATTTGTGCGAGCTATGGCCAATATTGTTTCATGTAACTTGGCACAATTTTGATATCAATACCTTCAATGGCTGGCCTAGATTTGAAGTAATGACTTATAGACAGCGCTTTGTGAAAAAACTTGGCATTTTTTGTACGTTGTACGTTGTTTTTCGTCAGATTTTATAAACAGACGTGTTACTGAATATCGTTTCTAATTCATGAAACTATTTGAGGCAGCAAGTGAAAAGCACGTTTCATAAATCAGTAATGGACCTTTTTACGGATTTGGATGAGCATGACTTCCAGCAAATGACGAGCATAGCTCTCTCAGCGTCTGTGGTAATTGCTACAAAATGTGAAGACCCATTCCTATTTCCAATCCGGGGTTTTACACCTACCACGCGAGAGAGAGAGAGAGAGAGAGAGAGAGAGAGAAAGGGGGGAGTAGGTGGGATCTAAACTGGTGGGAGACGCGTGGTTTAGGAAAGCATTCGTCTCCTGGAGTACAGTAGAGCGCGAGACGCGGAGTTGTGGCAGGATGCGTTCTCTCCACTGAGCGCGAGGGAAACTACGGCACTTGTGCATGGAACTAATTAAGAACAATATATGCGTATACACATATATTTTTTTAAATGAACCTGACACATTCAATCGATCAGCCCTGGCAGTTTAATAAGATAATTGCGTAATAAATCAAATCAATAAACAGTTAGTTGTATGGGTTTTTGCACTTACTGCCTAATGCTAGAGGGCGGTGGCATTTCGCCGTGCATTAGCCTCTTGGACATCTATCACATCACCGAGTGTCTTCAGAGAAGTCCCGGGACCAACTGAACCGGCTTTTCGCCCCCCTCCCCATTTTGGTTTTCCCCATATCCTTTTTAGACTGCTCTAAGCGGAGTTTGGAACTCACTAATTTAGCTGCGATTGTACAGCCGTCACAGAGGCACCTGGCATTTAAAAAGCGGATTTCACTCTTCGAGGAGTTCACTTCTTCGTATCATGGGGGAAAAGGACCAGATTGTGAACGGTGGAATGAGATTCGCAGGATACTTATCGCAGATGTGCACGCTACCCGGATTTCTCCTGATTGTCAGCATCCACATCGGAGCCGCGCAAGGTAAGACCGTCCACGGCTACCTGCAGGTGCCGATAGTCAAGTGCGTGTCAGCGAAGCCTATGCGCGGCGAGCGAAGTGGCCATTCTCGGTGTTAAGCAGACTCGCGTTTCTGCCTTAACACGTTAACGCTTTGAATTGTTTCGAGCTCATAGTTAACAGTTTGGTATCCTTTTAATGCTGGAAAATGTATGTAGGCAAATGCATGTACGCAGCCGGCAATCTGTGAACTGCAATCGCATGGTATTTAAGGATGTACCATAAACTACATACAAGATTTAAACTTTTGACTATGAGGTTGAATACTGTGTGTTCTCAGAAATTCTAGGAGGGTAGGCTACGGTTAGGATTTTTCTTTCTTTTTTCTTTTTCTTTCCATCAAAAAGCCGGAGAGCCTTTTCACATCATTACTTCTTTGAATTGTAAATAAGATTGCCGTCTGCATTCGGCAACACTAAATCATGGTCGTGTGTCTAACCAAGGGGGGTACAGTCTTATCCGAAAAGAAGACGCCTGACTAGTTAATTAGTTGAATCAGGTGTCGTAGTGTTGGGCTAAAACAAAAACCTGCACCCACCCCGGCCGTCTTCGGATAAGACTGGACACCCTTGGTCTAAGGATTGAATTTTGCAGTCGTCGGTGTCCTCAGTTCCCTTGGCTAGAGTACGGAGTGGTGTTCGCAGATATAGTGCGAACAGTAAGAAGCCCGTTACAGGCTACACGGGCAAGCTTGTTAAAGGCGAAGACCCTATTCTAGGCAAATGACAAAGGAAAGGACTCCAGAACCGACTTCCCCTTCAACTGTTTAAATCCAAGAGGAAACTAACACAAGAAACTGTCTTAAAACTGTGGCTAAACTTCATCGCTTGTGGCTTTGATGCTTTTGTGGAAATGTCTAAAATAGACTACGCCATATTCCACACACATACGAAGGATTTACATATTACTCCGTGTTACTAAATTACTAAATACACGGGTTGGCACTTTATAAACGTGTATGCGTAATATAGAGAAATAATAATAAAAAAGGTTTTTATTGAAAAACCCAACCGAAACATATCGTACATATTATTATTACTATTAGGATTGGCTACACTACGCTGCCTACTAAACAACAACAACTATGGTGGTGGTGGTGATGGTGATGATAATAATAATTGTAATAGTAATATATTTATTGTGACTGAAAAGTTTTCAGTTCAGCTGTATTACAACAGTATGGTTTCCCAGCACGCATTGGACTAACATTTGACAAAACTAAGTAAATGTATTTAATTCCCACAATTAAGAGTAGAGTTACACAATATGTTCCAAACGCCATCGCAATGCATTGCCTCGTTCCTCTAGATCGGCAGTTTCCAGAACAGATTTACACCTTTAATTGAAAGTGTTTAGTAGGGATAGGCTACACAGAGAGGTTTCACACGCACGTGGCTGGAACTAAATCAGGTTTTGTGTTCAGCGGGAAATCGTTTATGCGTTGCGTAAAATGTTTAGACGTTTGTAGAATAACATTGAATCGCATAGCCCCAACGTTTGCATTTAATAATAATAAGACTCTTAAGAGTTTTTCAAGTAGGTTCTATTCCTGATGGAACTTAATAATTGTATTTGGATAACAGCTTCGCAACAGTCTCGCAATACGCCATTGCATTCTTATGTTCTTTATGTTCCCCGAATAGCGGATTTTTTGCTAGTTTCTGATAGTTTTTCATACCGCTCCCTCCTCGGACAAGAAAGTCATGTAATAATATAGACAATGTACCCTTGCGTACTACCTTTTAATGATACTTATGGACATTAAATTCTTTGTTGAATAGTTTAAACTCTCTTCAAATTCTGTTGTGATGTGGAAAGTAGGAGTTTTGAAACAGAGTTGATGCTGTTTTTTTGTTTTTATATGTAAACAATGGCTTCTTGACCTGTTTCTAGGGAGTGGGCAGACCGATCAGTTTGCATCTCCCAACCTTCTCCCATCTCAAAGCCCCCAGTCCCACCTTTCACCTCAAGAGCTAAAATAAACTATTATTACTGCTGTGTGTGTGTGTCTGTATATATACATATAGCCTAGTGACTAACTGTCAAAAAGGACTTTAGTTTTTGAGATACCCCTACCGGAGACACTGGGCGAGGGGGGGGGGGGGGGGGGGAGACTGGCTGGGGACCATGCGCCAGTGAGAGGGCTTGCATAGAACAGGCCCGCCATGTTAATACAGTCTCCATCTACCCCACAGTCATCACCCTCTCCTGAGTAGCACAGAGAGCCAAACAGACACATTTCAGAAAACAAATATGCACTCACACACACACACACACACACACACACACACACCTCTTTATCATCCTAAAATGACATTTACATGATGATACATTAAATTAAGATACAATAATCACAGACAAGCAAAGAACATATACGGTATATTTAAAAAATGTATATTAAGAACATATATCGTTTTGCAAATGAATTCTTTGGTCT
The DNA here is from genome assembly GCF_013347855.1 of Anguilla anguilla. Classification (NCBI taxonomy): domain Eukaryota; kingdom Metazoa; phylum Chordata; class Actinopteri; order Anguilliformes; family Anguillidae; genus Anguilla; species Anguilla anguilla. The sequence goes on along the minus strand of NC_049214.1, from coordinate 1,558,958 downwards.
GCTTATAATTATCAGATTGCAGTATAAGTTTGTTTAATAGCAGGATAATTATCATAATTATCTTCTGTTGCCAATGTGTTCCAGCAGGTAGTGCCTTGTTGTGACTTGGTTGCTGGAACACAGACCTGTCTACTTATGTCTCATACTGTGAAATGGCTTCTTAAAATACGTATAGCGATTACTTCTTACACTTTTAGCAGGGATGTGTGCTGGCACTGAAGGATGTTTTTTTTCTTTCTTCAGTGTTCATAGTGCTGAGATTGCGCTTGCAGCCGAACCTCATTCGGTCCGTGAGCTACCGTCTGACTATCCCTGACATGCTGGATGTTCCTAAATCCGATTTGTCAGCTGTATCAGATTTAAGTGCGAACGACACTTAAAGTGAACTAGTCAGGTCCTGATAAACCCCTGCCTGATCAGTCCGTGTGATAGGGCTATCGGGATTGAAGGGGAGATATAAACTGAATGCTTATTGGTAGAAATGGCTGGATTCTGAATGCTTATTGGTAGAAGTGGCTGGATTCTGAATGCTTATTGGTAGAAGTGGCTGAATACTGAATGCTTATTGGTAGAAGTGGCTGAATACTGAATGCTTATTGGTAGAAGTGGCTGGATTCTGAATGCTTATTGGTAGAAGTGGCTGGATCCTGAATGCTTATTGGTAGAAGTGGCTGAATACTGAATGCTTATTGGTAGAAATGGCTGAATACTGAATGCTTATTGGTAGAAATGGCTGGATCCTGAATGCCTATTGGTAGAAATGGCTGAATACTGAATGCTTATTGGTAGAAATGGCTGAATACTGAATGCTTATTGGTAGAAATGGCTGGATCCTGAATGCTTATTGGTAGAAATGGCTGGATTCTGAATGCTTATTGGTAGAAGTGGCTGGATTCTGAATGCTTATTGGTAGAAGTGGCTGAATACTGAATGCTTATTGGTAGAAGTGGCTGAATACTGAATGCTTATTGGTAGAAGTGGCTGGATTCTGAATGCTTATTGGTAGAAGTGGCTGGATCCTGAATGCTTATTGGTAGAAGTGGCTGAATACTGAATGCTTATTGGTAGAAATGGCTGAATACTGAATGCTTATTGGTAGAAATGGCTGGATCCTGAATGCCTATTGGTAGAAATGGCTGAATACTGAATGCTTATTGGTAGAAATGGCTGAATACTGAATGCTTATTGGTAGAAATGGCTGGATCCTGAATGCTTATTGGTAGAAATGGCTGGATCCTGAATGCTTATTGGTAGAAATGGCTGAATACTGAATGCTTATTGGTAGAAATGGCGGAATACTGAATGCTTATTGGTAGAAATGGCTGAATACTGAATGCTTATTGGTAGAAGTGGCTGGATCCTGAATGCTTATTGGTAGAAGTGGCTGGATTCTGAATGCTTATTGGTAGAAGTGGCTGGATTCTGAATGCTTATTGGTAGAAGTGGCTGGATTCTGAATGCTTATTGGTAGAAGTGGCTGGATCCTGAATGCTTATTGGTAGAAGTGGCTGAATACTGAATGCTTATTGGTAGAAGTGGCTGAATACTGAATGCTTATTGGTAGAAATGGCTGGATACTGAATGCTTATTGGTAGAAATGGCTGGATCCTGAATGCTTATTGGTAGAAATGGCTGAATACTGAATGCTTATTGGTAGAAATGGCTGAATACTGAATGCTTTTTGGGCATTCATCAGCCAGTCAGATACAAGAGAATTAATTGAGTATTGTGGGTGGGAGGTACCGATTGAGCTTCAGGTTCAGGAAGTGAATCGAATCCAAACGAAACGCAGCAGCCGCTCCGTTAGCCAATCGATTGTCGGCTTGCTGAGATTAAGCTGAGAAAAAAGACAGACGTGTTGACTGATGATCAACAAGAGGAGAACCTCATTCAGGAAAACCCCCGTGCTTTCAAATAAAATGCAAAGTTATTTGAACCGATTCAGCAAGTCTGTAACTCGCAGTATGAGTTGCAGTATGAACACAGGAACAAATTACTATTGGTTATTTCATCAGAAAGTGGCTATAAACGGATTTAAACGTCCGTCCGGGTTTCGTTTTCTAATTCTCGGGCTGACTCGTGTGGGAGCGGCCGCGTCTCCCGGTGATGATGTAACAGTGTCTGATGAACTGGTCACTGAGTCTCCTGCTTCGACACCTCAACGTTTCAGGGCCTTTAGATTCAGACAGTCCAGTTTATTTACTGCTATTTAAGTCAAACATCAGTTCCTGTTTGTTAGAAGGCTTTGTGTGGGTTGCACCAGACAACACCTCTCTTCTTTCTCACTCCTTTAAAATCACTCTCTGCCTCTGCCTTGCTCTGTTTCTGGAAAAAAGAAAAAAAGAAAAAGCTGGCCATTTTGGGCATCAAAGGAGACGGGCGGGGTTGTGGGGGGGGGGGGGGACTTAAAACTCATCACAGGAGGCCCAAATCCCCGATCTCCTGTTCTTTCTTTCTTCAGTTTGCAGTCCAGTGCTGTCAGCAGAGCCCTAAAGACTTGCTCGCGGTCTGCAGCCTGGTGTGTTGCCCCTGAAACACTCTTCAGTTGCAGAAAAGTGCTCGAAGGATCGGTTTTGTTTCCGCACAGTGAAATTTAAATTTGGCTGCGGGAATCATATGATTGTTCAAGGTTCATTATAAAGCGCAGCGTAGGCTGCAGTTGTTTACCTCAGTCTTCCATCCCGGCTGTGTTTATTAAAAACAGAGACGTTCAGGAGGACTGGCGTTGTCAGGGGAATGTTGGTTCAGGGATGTTTCCGGCGTGAGTGGCAGCCTGTCTGCTAAATGCCCTGAGACAGCGTAAAACCCCACAGCCCATTAAAGACCCATTAGCCCGAGACATTTTCAGTAATGGCCGACGGTGTGTCAGACTAGCGCACGGCTAAAACGCTCCGTCTTCGTCGCGCTGACAGACCGATCATTCCTGCAGGTGCAGGTGGTGAGACTCAGAGAGCAGGGAGCGCGTGCGCACGGTCGTGATATAAGGTTGTGACATAAGGGTCGTGATATAACGTTGTGATATAAGGTCGTGATATAAGGGTTGTGACATGAGGTCGTGATATAAGGGTTGTGACATGAGGTCGTGATATAAGGGTTGTGATATAAGGTCGTGATATAAGGGTGGTGATATAAGGTCGTGATATAAGGGTTGTGACATGAGGTCGTGATATAAGGTTGTGATATGACGGGAGCAGTATAGGTGAATTGCATGCCGGTCAGTCTGCTGAGCCGCTGTGGTCAGAGCTGCAGACCACTGCGGACAGTTTCCTGTTTCGCCCCGGCAACCGAGCTCCTTGGAAACGGACGTGTCCAGACAGCCTGGTCTGTGACTCTGACAGGTACAGGTGTGTGAGGTCCCAGGACACTCACAGTTTGATCTGTCTTCAGGCTGACAGCGGCCTTGCCCTGACAGGCCAGCAGTGACTATCTTATGCTATCTGAGTGCAGTGACCTTTATCTGAGCCCAGAGACCACTGTCAGTGAGACTCTTCTCAATATGCAGACCGCTGGAATAATGTGGTGTTACACCGTACATTTCTTTGCTCACAAATAAACAAATTTGTGTGTGTGTGTATGTGTGTGTGTGCGTCTTCATGTGCATGCACATCTGTGTGTGTGTGTGGGTTGTGTTTACTTGAATGCATAAGCAAGAATATTATAACGGAATGTTGAATTTTTTATTTGATGTCCTTGTCAATATCATAAGAATTTGTTTTTCTGTGCGTGTGCGTGTCTGTGTATGTCTGTGCGTGTGTGTGTGTGTGTCTGTGCGTGCATGTGTATGCGTGTGTCTGAAAGGGTTTCTCCATTCACATATATAACCATGTCAGTTTTTGCAGTCTTAATTTTATTTTTGCTGTCTTAATTGTAAAAATGGACAACAGACTAAGTGCAGCATCAATGCCACTGTTCAGTAGCAGAATAAAATTGGGGGTAGGAAGAGGCGCCGTAGCAACCACACGCAGACACTGTAAATACCACACTGCAGCCTTGAATAGTTAATGAGGAATTTAAAAAAATAAAAAAGAAAGAAACCTAATTCTCAGGGGCGCTGTAAGATGACCTAATCCTGACCCCAGACCCTGTGGAGGACAGTGTCATTGTCTGTGATGGGAACTCGAACCCGGTCATTCCGTGTCCATTAAGGAGGAGTCGATATGCTCGGGGAGGGCTGTTTGTGACTAATTAATGGACTCCAGGTCTTAAGGTTCAGACGGCCAGCGCAGGTTTCGGTATCGTTGGGGAATAACGTAAAGGTAAGAGCACTCTCTAATATGGCAGATTGAGCCATTGGGCCCGTCTGAATGACTGCTTAATTTTCATAACTCGTTTTGTCCCTCTTCCTTCTGTGAATGCAGTGTGAGGCACTGTATTGGGTTAGTTTGAGTGCAGTGTGAGGCGCTGTGTGGGGTTAGTTTGAGAGCAGTGTGAGGCGCTGTATTGGGTTAGTTTGAGAGCAGTGTGAGGCGCTGTATTGGGTTAGTTTGAGTGCAGTGTGAGGCGCTGTGTTGGCTTAGTTAGCGTGTGTTTGAGTGCAGTGTGAGGCGCTGTGTTGGGTTAGTTAGCGTGCGTTTGAGTGCAGTGTGAGGCGCTGTGTTGGTTTAGTTTGAGTGCAGTGTGAGGCACTGTGTTGGGTTAGTTTGAGTGCAGTGTGAGGCACTGTGTTGGGTTAGCGTGCGTCTGAGTGCAGTGTGAGGCGCTGTGTTAGGTTAGTTTGAGTGCATTGTGAGGCACTGTGTTGGGTTAGCGTGCGTCTGAGTGCAGTGTGAGGCGCTGTGTTGCGTTAGTTTGAGTGCAGTGTGAGGCACTGTGTTGGGTTAGTTTGAGTGCAGTGTGAGGTGCTGTATTGGGTTAGTGTGTCTGAGTGCAGTGTGAGGTGCTGTATTGGGTTAGTGTGTCTGAGCGCAGTGTGAGGTGCTGTGTTGGGTTAGCGTGTGTTTGAGTGCAGTGTGAGGCGCTGTATTGGTTTAGTTAGCGTGCGTCTGAGTGCAGTGTGAGGTGCTGTATTGGGTTAGTTTGAGTGCAGTGTGAGGCGCTGTGTTGGGTTAGTTAGCGTGCGTTTGAGTGTGGTTTGACGTGCTGTGTTGGGTTAGTTAGCATGCGTTTGAGTGTGGTTTGACGTGCTGTGTTGGGCTGGCTGTTCCTGCCGGTCTTAATGACCTGGGAGCTCTGAGATTCGGGCTGTGAACCCCGCACCCCGCCGTTTGCTGTTCCACACTCTCAGTTGCCGTAGCGACACTGTACCCCCGTTTGACAGCGGGGAGCCTGGATTCTGTCGCATATCAGCACCGGCACAACCCCCCCCCCCCCCAGCCTGCATCCCCCATAGTGAAGACTTCATTCAGCTGAAGCAAAAACCAGGGACAGACTTTCTGAAGGAGCCAGAAACAGGCTTGTATTTTTGCTGGCTTGTATTATTTTTTACACACACACACACACACACACACACACACATGCACAAGTGCAAGTATGCATGGACACACACACACACACACACACACTGGGTTAAATCTGCAGTCCTGTGGCCCCTGGCCCATAAGCGCTGCCCCATGCTGGTCCTGGCAGGCTGCTCATTTCCCTCTGTTCCCCTGATGAAAGACAGGCTCCCTCTGCCCCCCAGCCCTGCTGCAGCCCTACCATCCCTCTGCTCTTCTAACGTAAAGCAATGCGTTGTGCTTTTTGAAAATTCCCATATAACAGGAGATCATGGTGACTGACCTTGATTACCTGCCCATCTGACATGCTCAACAGCAGGTAAATTATTTGTTTCTTCACCCTGTCAGTCAGCCCCCACCTGCCCTCTCCGTCTTGGTACAAAATTCTGAAATCACACATTGACCAGTTCTTCTTGAACTGCCTGCTCAGCCCAAACATCATTATTCCTTTACCTCATGCCTCTCCCAAGCAAATATGTCTTCATGTGCCCTGCTTACGTAGGTGGGTATGTTTAAAAAAAAAAAAAAAAAAAGAATAAAAAGCTGTTGTATCCACAAACCCATAAAGTGGTTAAATGAGCTGTGTTTTGAGTGGCACAAGTTGGACGCTGATGTCACTGTGACATCATGGGAGAAACGTGTGCGGTTCGAACCTCCTGTTCCCTGGCTAAAGCTATATTTTAGCCTCGGGTCAGTTTATTGTGGTCTGGTGTTAGCTGACCTACTACTGAAGGCAGTCAGGCCTCATTGTGGATTATTTCCTGGTTTATACAGAGATGCGGCAGCCCTGGACATGGAGAGCCTCAGGGTCTGCTGGTGTTCAGTTTTCAACGCAAAATCAGTGACCAGTTCAGACTCAAGAAACCATGAACTGTGTAATCAGCGGCTGAGTTTTGACCCGGTTTGACCTTACAGGATACAGAGCATACAGGAGGAGTTAGACACAGGAGGAGTGAGATACAGGAGGAGTTAGACACAGGAGGAATTGTATACAGATGTAGTTAGACACAGGAGGCGTTTGACAGAGGAGGATTTGGACAGAGGAGGAGTTGGACAGAGGAGGAGTCACACTGAATGCAGGAGGTGGGAGTAAGTCAGTCAGTAGATTACCTCATTTCTTCCATATATTTTCTCTCCTGCTCCCTTGTTACATGTGTCCTTGGAGTTTTTCCACGAGTGTGACTAATGACGAGATCCATGTTGTGGTTTTCTATTAAGGCCAGCTGGAACATACACACTCATTTCTTAGATTGACCAGAAAGCATATTATTAATGTCAGACTTCTATGTCCATCGTTATTACTCAAACCACCTCATTCGATGACCAACGGCTGGTGTATATAACATAGTAATGGCATAACGTAGCTGTACCAAAATCAGTATTGGTGAGTCCATGGCGATTGTAGTCCTCCTGTGAAATGGCATTGAGATTGGGTATTGAAACAGCAGAGATATTGCGGTTGAAAAATTGCTGTTTTACATGGGAGAGCTGCCCAAGTAGACATAATTATGTGGTAGTTTTTTGGACGCAGACACAGTCCTGTCAATTGAAAAATAATTTGCTTTCCATTTCTTGTTTCGTCTGTACATTTCTGTCTGAAAAGATTCTGCCTCCAGCGTTAGATGTCAGCGTGTTATCCTGAAATTTGAAACCTGTCACGCCATAGTCTGGAACAGGAGGCAGGTTTAATATCAGCATGACACAAACGTAAACAAAGCCTGTGTGTAGGTGCGGGTCTGTGTGTGCGTACATGCATGGGTTTGTACATGCATGCATGTGTATGAGTACCTGTGTACATGCATGTATACGTGTGTATACATGTGTATATGTGTAATATGTGAGTACATGTGTGCAAGCTTGTATATATGTGTGAGATTTACAGACCTCTTCTTGGCTGTGTACAAGTAAATTATGTTTCATTGACTATCATTTCACGTTTGCCAAAATTTCACGAGAAAGCAGTCTGAAACTTGAATCTTGAAAGCAGCCAGTGACCTCTATGCTCTGCTAGGAGGGGGTGTGGGTGGGTTGGGGTGGGGTGGGGTGGGGTGGGTGGGGGGGGAGGGGTGGGCTGGGGGATCAGTTATTGGAGAGATAAGAGGGGAGTGAAGAGGTGGTGTCAGATGCACCAACGTCTGGAGGCTGTGATTTATGCAAGCGACAAGTGGCACTAGAACTCTTGTGCAGAGCAGACTGAAATGCAGGCTCTGGCCCCAGTCCAGCTTCCTCTGTACTGCACAAATATTATTAGTATGATTTTTATTATAATTAATGGTTTAATTTAATTGGGGCAGATAATCACACAATCATCTCATGCATCACACCAAAGTGTAGATAGGGCTTTATTTTTTATGCTTACATAAGTTATATTTAAAAAGAGAAGCATTTAATGGACCTGTTTGGTGCAGTTGCTGAGGTGGTTGCAGTAAATTAGGGTCACACTGATGGTGAAGAACCAAGAGCCCAATTCCGTCCGTTACACACACACACACACACACACACACAAACAGAGGCACCTTTTCAGGTTAAAGAGCGACTGTGGTTCCAGGGAAACGCAGCTTGTGCATCAGGAGCTGTGGCGACACTTTGGAAGCACTGGCCGGTGGTCACAGGAAGCTGCAGTGTGTGGGCGGCAGTGTAGAATAATGGGTTAGCGCCTGGGCTTGTGACCTAAAGGTCCCAGGTAAGACACTGCTGGTGTACCGTCAAGTTAGGTGCTTAACCTGCATTGCTGCAGTATTTTATCCAGCTGTATAAATGGATGCAGTGTAAATGCTGTGTAAAAGCTGTGTAAGTCGCTCTGGATAAGAGCATCTGCTAAATGCCTGTGATGTAATGTGTGTTACGGTTTGACGTTCTGTCTGTGAGTCTGGCTCCCTGCGTGGCATCTCAGTTTACTCAAATGGACATCGGCAAGAAATAACAGGGCCCAAAACAACCGGGAGCTATGATTCCAAATTTACCGGAAAACAAAAAGTCTGTTTTTCGTCCTGTAACGAGATTTTATTTATTTTCACACAAGTAGAAAATATTTGCTTGGTTCAAGTTACCTTCTGCTTGTCAAGTGAAATTGTCTTAGCCCATTGGTAGATCTTTAAATGAGTCCTGCTGTCTCACCTCATTGGCAATATTTTTTGTCTTATTTAGCTTAAAAAAAAAGTCATAAGAAGTAAGCTATGAAATAAGAAATAAGATATGAAATGAAACATAAAGGGTTGCCATCCTGTGTCTGGGGTTGTTGGGCTTGGGCAAGAAATAACGGAGCTGAAATGATGGGCCTGAAAGTGTTTAATGGATATCGTATGCTAGGGGAAACAGCAGCTGCTTTAGGCTCCATGAAAACCAACCGACCAGCCAAACAAGCGAGCGAACAACGGCACGCTTCTCTCAGGCACAGGAGTAGCTTTTTACCGTCCGTGACTTAATAGTTTTTTGTCTAGACAGGCGATGGGGCTCTCTCTCGCCGAGAGAGTCGGCCAGGTTTTGTGTTTCGTGCTCCTTGCCATCCGCCCCCCCGAGAGAACAGGAACTGCAAGGGTTCAACTGGAGGCCGTTCGAGCGTCTGTATGAGCGTCTGTACGAGTGTCTGTGTGAGCGTCTGTACGAGTGTCTGTGTGAGCGTCTGTACGAGTGTGTGTGCGTCTGTGTGAGTGTCTGTGTGAGAGTCTGTACGAGTGTATGAGCGTCTGTGTGAGTGTCTGTGTGAGCGTCTGTGTGAGCGTCTGTGTGAGCGTCTGTGTGAGCGTCTGTATGAGCGTCTGTGTGAGCGTCTGTATGAGCGTCTGTGTGAGCGTCTGTGTGAGCGTCTGTGTGAGAGTCTGTGTGAGCGTCTGTGAGTGTCTGTGTGAGAGTCTGTGAGTGTCTGTGTGAGCGTCTGTGTGAGCGTCTGTGTGAGCGTCTGTGTGAGCGTCTGTGTGAGAGTCTGTGTGAGTGTCTGTGAGTGTCTGTGTGAGAGTCTGTGTGAGCGTCTGTGTGAGAGTCTGTGTGAGAGTCTGTGTGAGCGTCTGTGTGAGCGTCTGTGTGAGCGTCTGTGTGAGCGTCTGTGTGAGAGTCTGTACGAGTGTATGAGCGTCTGTGTGAGCGTCTGTGTGAGCGTCTGTACGAATGTGCGAGCGTCTGTGCGAGCGTCTGTGCGAGTGTCTGTGTGAGTGTCTGTGTGAGCGTCTGTGTGAGCGTCTGTGTGAGTGTCTGTGTGAGAGTCTGTACGAGTGTATGAGCGTCTGTGTGAGAGTCTGTACGAGTGTATGAGCGTCTGTGTGAGCGTCTGTGTGAGCGTCTGTGTGAGCGTCTGTGTGAGTGTCTGTGTGAGAGTCTGTACGAGTGTATGAGCGTCTGTGTGAAAGTCTGTGTGAGCGTCTGTGTGAGCGTCTGTGTGAGCGTCTGTGTGAGTGTCTGTACGAGTGTATGAGCGTCTGTGTGAGCGTCTGTGTGAGCGTCTGTGTGAGCGTCTGTGTGAGTGTCTGTGTGAGAGTCTGTACGAGCGTCTGTACGAGCGTCTGTACGAGCGTCTGTGTGAGCGTCTGTACGAGTGTGTGAGCGTCTGTGTGAGCGTCTGTGTGAGCGTCTGTGTGAGCGTCTGTACGAATGTGTGTGCGTCTGTACGAGCGTCTGTACGAGCGTCTGTGTGAGGGTCTGTGTGAGCGTCTGTACGAGCGTCTGTGTGAGCGTCTGTACGAGCGTCTGTGTGAGCGTCTGTGTGAGCGTCTGTACGAATGTGTGTGCGTCTGTACGAGCGTCTGTACGAGCGTCTGTGTGAGCGTCTGTGTGAGCGTCTGTACGAGCGTCTGTGTGAGCGTCTGTACGAGCGTCTGTGTGAGCGTCTGTGTGAGCGTCTGTGTGAGCGTCTGTGTGAGCGTCTGTGCGAGCGTCTGTGTGAGAGTCTGAGTGTCTGTGTGAGCGTCTGTGTGAGCGTCTGTATGAGCGTCTGTACGAGCGTCTGTGCGAGCGTCTGTATGAGTGTCTGAGCGTCTGTGTGAGCGTCTGTGCGAGCGGCCTAGCGTAGCTCTGAGGCCTGTAGAGCGCTCAGAACAGGCTAATGGGCACTCAGAATGCTAAGCCCTGTGCCCCGTCGCCAATCACTCCCCTCTCCTTAATTCCGAATGAGAGTGGCCAAATTAGACATAATGTAGTGTTATAGTTACTAAGCACCCACCCCGGCCATATTTTTCGGAAAGGTGCTATAAAGTCATCCCCCCACCCCACCCCCCTTGACATTGAAGAGAATGTCTGGCTTTTAGAATATCCATGAACGGGACACAGGCGATTTATGTTGGGTCGGATAGATAAGCTATTGCTGTTTTTTTCCCTCTCTTCTCTGGGTTTTTAGTGTTTACAGGTCTAATTTAAAACCCGTTGGCAGCACCAGCCGGCAGTGAGAGGCGCTAGACTTTATAGAATGTGGAGCCATAAAACACGTCATTCACTGGAAGACTGTAAATATGTGTCCTGTTTTTTTTTTTTTTTTTTCCCCTAAGTGCACTTATATCACGATAGACAGACGGGCTAATAATCATACAAGTGATCCGTTGTTCGTTATCTGCCTCCAGTCTTTATTTAAAGCTAAATTTGAACCCTAATTGTTTAGTGTTCCTCCCAGTTCGGAAGGTCCCGTGGTATGCACAGGCGGGTCTTACCCCTGTGCCGTCCTCCCGTCTGTCCTGTAGATCACAGCAGCCTGTTTATTTTAGCAGCGACCACCAGCTGCGTCGCGCGGTCATCGTGTCGGAGGACGGCGGCCGTTCGCGAGCAGCCTGTCGCTGGCGGACTACGGTGGCCCGGAGGACAGCTCCGCTAACTGATGGCCGGCTGTGCTAGCCGCCACCATACGCCGGGCTCTGCCCACGGTCCGGCCTTGGCATTAGACTGCCTGGGCATGTGATCCGCGTGTGGAAAAGGTGCCTTAGCGCTCTCTCTCTCTCTCTCTGGTAAATGGTAAATGGACTGCATTTATATAGCGCTTTTATCCAAAGCGCTTTACAATTGATGCCTCTCATTCACCAGAGCAGTTAGGGGTTAGGTGTCTTGCTCAGGGACACTTTGACACGCCCAGAGCGGGGATCGAACCAGCAACCCTCCGACTGCCCGACAACCGCTCTTACCTCCCGAGCTGTCGCCCCGGTTTTCCTGGGTTCTTGAAGGAGGACGTAGGCCCTCTCCAGCCTTTCGAGGTCCTGCTGAGGAAGAGATGTGCGCTCCAGGTTCCAGACTTCACCCAGAAATCCCTGCGCCCGCTTCTGTTGGCCGGTCCTCCCAGACACATATACCCTAGACCCGCCTCCACGTTCCCTCTGAAGTTAAAACAAAAGACACACTTTTTGGGGTTCATATAGAAAGGGAAGTGAACATCAGTTCTTCAGCATGAGGATTTGATGGCTTTTTCATGAATTCCCTTCTTCCTTTGGCTTTGATCTTGTGGTCCAGTCAGACGAGCACATGAGCTGTGCAGACGACTCTCGGAAAAGCCCGCTGTGAGCGTGTGTCCAAATGACCATCGATTTCCGATTGTGGCATTTCACTGGTGATTAAACACGCGCTAATTGAAAGCAATTTTTAAATATTTGCTGTTAATTTGACATTTGCAAGTCCTTCCCTTTTCTAGTTTTTGAATATGCAAAGGGCAAATGGGAGGGGGGGGGGCCCTGATCCCACGGCTTGATCGTACGAACGTGACAGAAATCCATCCTTTGATGCTCTTTGTGTGACTTCCCCCTTTTTACGAAAGCTGCTCCCGTTTCAGGCTCAAACTCTCCATCTCACCTTCATTCGCGCTGAGAGCAGTTAGCGGCTCTGCTGCTGAGAGCGCAGAGAGTCATCATCTGAGTTGTTGTTTTTTTTCCCCTCGTGAAAGGAATGAATTCAGAGCAGCTATTCTTCCACTGTCGTTAGCCACAGAGCTGCCCGGCCTCAAACCTGGTAGACCCGCGTTTGCTTTTCTGATCCTCCTGCAGTGTGTTGTTGTCATCCTAAACACTTGCATAGTGTCAGAAAAATGTAAATACTTCCGTTGTGTATGTATATATTTTTTCTCAGTTGGATGTGTTATTACCCATGATGCTCTAGACGGAGCTCGGTGTGTTAGTTTACCGCCACATCCAGCCGCACCACCGCTGGCGCCCTGCGGGGGGCAGCGCTATCGCCTGCGTTTAATTGGGGGGAGGGGATACTCCTGGGGTCTCATTCCGCATTAAAACTAGCTTGTTATCGCCACGGCAACTCATTAATTACGGCCAATCGGGCGTGATCCAGCCGCAGTGTCCGCCAGAGGATGTCCCATGTTCTGTAGGGCAACCGATTGTGAACCCATATACGTCCGTCCCCCCCCCCCCCCCCCAGCCATCCGCCCCCATGGTGCAGCTTGGTTCAGTTCCCTGCCATGTTCCTGTGGACCCATCTCTAACTCCATCTCTCTCTGCTTTCCTCCTGTCTCTTTCAACCACAGAACACACGAGCGAGACGGACTGCCTCCTCTCCGTAAAAATAAATAAATAAAATAAATAAAATAAAACATTGGGACATGACGTGTCAGAGAGCTGGAAAACTGTCATTTGTTATGGGGGGGAAACGGGCGGAAAAGCTTTGAATTAGAGAGCAGAAGCGGAAGACAGGAGGAGGATGGGGACTCTGACAGGAACAGGAAAGGGAAGTTTATCAGGCTCCGAGCGTGACCTTTCAGAGAGGCCGCTGTCAGGCCGGAAAGCGGGGAGGGATAAATAATGTATTTCAGGAGGAGAGAGGGGAACGCTGCTCTCTCCCGGCCCTAATGGGGCGGGTCGGACGGGGCAGTCGGCACGGCGCTGAACCTTGATGGAGGTCCAGAGAAAGCCTCTCTTTTTATTGACTGACACAGGGGCTGATTCTCGTTTAAAAGGGAGCTCGACAGGGTGGCTTGGAGCGTGCAGGGGGCCCAATGGGCCCTGACCCCATGGCCGTCCATTGTGCTCGGGGATGCCGGGGGGGGGGGGGGGGGGGGCAGCTGACTGATTGCATCCCTCCTCCCGTCCTTGGGGGGTGGGGGTGGGGGGAGTCAGCTCACTTTCTGAACGGGGACCTTTTTGGACTTCTTCCATGCAATCTTATTTTTTTTTTAAAAAGGATGGGATTGGTTCAGAAGGAAAGAGAGCCGTGAAATGGGCTTACTCTGAGAAAGTAACTGCTGTGGACGTGGAGTCTCCACCTCTGTTTCGCTGACCGTAGTCCTGGACCACAGGACAGGTAGAATATATTAAAATAAGTTGTCATGCTCTTTTTTTCAGGGTTTCTTACTGATACTTATGCTGGTATTAGTGCCAGAAATTTTCCTAATATTTCATGTTTTTTTGCTGTAGTAAAACTATATTGATGCACAATGGGCACTTTATTAGTGAAATATTACAGGGGAAGCCCGGTATGATGGGGATATGCATGTGGACAGTTCTCATCCCTCTCAGTGCTGATTATCTTCTCAGAACCGCAGAGCCTCTAAAAGAAGAACAGGCTTCTCTCATAATCCATCCCCCCATCCATCTCTCCGTTTTCTCTTATTCCTCATTTCGCTTATTCAGGGTTCCGGTGGGGATGGGGGGCTGAAGCCTATCCCAGCATGCATTGGGCAGGTCCATCGCAGGGCACACACACCATTCACTCACGCACTGACACACCTAGTGGCAATTAAGACTCTCCAATTAACCCAAACCCGCCTGTCTCAGGACTGTGGCAGGAAACCGGAGCACCCGACAGAAGCCCCCCCGCTCTCTGCTCTTTAACAAATCCTCCACGTCCTCAGTATGTTACAGTAAATGAGAGTTTAGTCAAGGCTGCACCTGTGGGCTTGTTCAATGATTTCTCTCTCGCTTTTCCAATTACTCTGCAGTGTTCTCTCCTGATGCTATCCCCCTGTAGCTTGCCAGAGTTACCTTGACAGAAGTTTCCTGTCTTCAGACGCCGAGTTGGGACGAATGTTTTTTTTCTTTTTCCACTTTCTGTGCGTGATCGGAGAAGAAATTACTGTTGCCTCCAAAGATGCAGTTCTGCTGCCTCCGTGGTTCATAACTTTTCTATGCTAACATGCAGACAGGATTTGTTAACACATCTATTCACTGGCTCATCCTGCTACATCCAGCTCAATAATTCTAGTTAAGCAGCAAAACTGAAAATGACCTGTAATCTAATACACCAGACTGCATTGCATATGATATTACACATACTCTGGAAACAAATGAGTATTTCACAAAATACTAAATGTTTGACTTCCTGGGTTTTTAAAACAGTTTTTTGGCGAACACACGAGTAAGCTGATCTCCCAGGTTCGAGTTCAGGCCGTTCTGTGGTTAGCGATGAGGAAGAACAGCAGCTCTAGATTTATTCCTTTCAGAAGACCTTCCGTGGAACGTTTGTTTGAGCTTTTCCTTTTGTAAATTACCCTTCCTGAGCAGTTTCTTTCATTAACCTCACATTTCAGTTCTGCAAACTTCCCTCTCTCCACAAATTCAATCATCTTGCTTCTCTTTGAAAAGTATCTGTTTCTTTTTTCATTTACAGTTTTGCATAAGGTGTGCGTTTGTGTGATGCCTGTGTGTGTGTGTGTGTGTGTGTGTGTGTGTGTGTGTGTGTGTGTGTGTTAGTCTTGTGAATCAAGCAAAAATGGTTTAAAGTTCTGTGGTTCTCCTGTGACAGAAAAGAAAGTGTGTGCGCCAAAGGAAAGACGAGGAAAATAAGAAGGAGGGAAGTAGAGGAGGAGGGCAGAGAAGAGGAGGGAATTGGAGGAGGAGGAGAAGAAGTAGGGAAGTAGAGGAGGGAAAAGAAGGAGGAGGGAAGTAGAGGAGGAAAAGAAGGAGGAGGAAAGTAGAGGAGGAACAGAAGGAGGAGGGCAGAGAGGAGGAAGAAAGTAGAGGAGGAACAGAAGGAGGGCAGAGAGGAGGAGGAAAGTAGAGGAGGTACAGAAGGAGGAGGGCAGAGAGGAGGGAAAGAAGGAGGAGGGCAGAGAGGAGGAGGAAAGTAGAGGAGGAACAGAAGGAGGAGGGCAGAGAGGAGGAGGAAAGTAGAGGAGGAACATGAGGAGGAGGGCAGAGAGGAGGAACAGAAGGAGGAGGGCAGAGAGGAGGAGGAAAGTAGAGGAGGAACAGAAGGAGGAGGGCAGAGAGGAGGAGGAAAGTAGAGGAGGAACAGAAGGAGGAGGACAGAGAGGAGGAGGAAAGTAGAGGAGGAACAGAAGGAGGAGGGCAGAGAGGAGGAGGAAAGTAGAGGAGGAGGCTGCAGCCGTGGATGGTTCCCTGTTGTGTCCTGATCTCTGTAGCTGTGGCACTGCAGTGAAAGTCTAACTGCACAAATGCTGCTCCTTTCCTTGGCTTGTTGGGTCTCCTGGCTCATGCCAACCGAACCTGCTACCGGCTCCAGGGCACACCGGATTGGCCAGAATAATCTGGGCTCTAAAAAGAGTTTTGTGTCCTGATACACAGCGGCCATGTTAACTCTGTCCTTGGTGTGAGCGGCTTGCTTTAGCGATCTGATTGGCTGCTTTCCCACCAGAGGGGAAGTGATGTGTGGGGGAAAAAAAAAAAGAGTTCTGCTTTCTTCCTGTTGTCAGCTGTTGCTTGCTGCCTGTTTACTGACTGATTGTTTTAGACAGATGTTACATTACATTACAGGCATTTAGCTGACGCTCTTATCCAGAGCGACTTGCGCAACTTTACACATTAGCAGAGGGAAATATGATCTTTTGTACTTATTCTGTAGTTTTTCTCTCTGTGTCTGGTTGAATATGAGCAGCAGTGTGTGCACTGTGTGTGTGGTATCCGTGTCTGGTTGAATATGAGCTGCAGTGTGTGTGTGTGTGTGTGTGTGTGTGTGGTATCCGTGTCTGTGGTAACCTCATCACACTGCTTGCGTGTCTGGCGTGCTTGCACACCTGGCTGGGGTCTCTCTCTCTGCTCTCTTTTTGTGTTCAGGTGCGATGCAGTAAATATTCTCTGCTAGGTCAGTCATTCCGCCTGCTTCTCTGTCCCAGGGTCTGTTTTACTGCATTACAGGAAGCAAGGGGATATCTGCCATCATGCTGGAAACAAATCTGTATATATGGTGAAGAAAAAATAAGCCTCAGCCATAAAACTCAGCCGTACTTTATTTGGGTGGGCAGTGTGGATGTTTGTAAACATTTATGAATTCTAGGTGCGGGGTCAGGTGCGGGGTCAGGTGTGGGGTCAGGTGAGGGGGTCTGGTACGGGGTCAGGTGTGGGGTCAGGTGAGGGGGTCTGGTACGGGGTCAGGTGCGGGGGTCAGGTACGGGGTCAGGTGCGGGGGTCAGGTGCGGGGGTCAGGTGTTCAGGCAGTTTCTGTAACAATGCTGTTCTGCTGACAGAGGTAAAGTCATGTAGTTCACAGGAAAATAAACAGTGAGCTACATGACAGTGCGAACACTGCCATTTCAGGAGAGACTGGGAGAGCAGTGTGCACACTGCCATTTCAGGAGAGACTCGGAGAGCAGTGCGAACACTGCCATTTCAGGAGAGACTCGGAGAGCAGTGTGAACACTGCCATTTCAGGAGAGACTCGGAGAGCAGTGGGAACACTGCCATTTCAGGAGACACTCAGAGAGCAGTGGGAACACTGCCATTTCAGGAGA
Organism: Anguilla anguilla; assembly: GCF_013347855.1. Lineage (NCBI taxonomy): Eukaryota > Metazoa > Chordata > Actinopteri > Anguilliformes > Anguillidae > Anguilla > Anguilla anguilla. The sequence continues at coordinate 1,541,927 of NC_049214.1, read as the reverse complement.
GACTCAGAGAGCAGTGTGAACACTGCCATTTCAGGAGAGACTCGGAGAGCAGTGCGAACACTGCCATTTCAGGAGAGACTCGGAGAGCAGTGCGAACACTGCCATTTCAGGAGAGACTGGGAGAGCAGTGCGAACACTGCCATTTCAGGAGAGACTCGGAGAGCAGTGCGAACACTGCCATTTCAGGAGAGACTCAGAGAGCAGTGCGAACAAGGCAGTTTCAGGACTGAAAATATTGATCCTCATGAAAGCTGTAGGTTGTCCTTTTACTGTGCAATGTGCTATTACTGCCATGATTTAACTGCTTCAGCGTACATGTAAATATTAGGCTTGAAATGTAATGTAATGTTGTAAATATTCAGGCTGTAAGTTTGCATCTTTGTGCTTTGTACGTGTATTTATGTTTTGATGGTTGAGGCCAAGTGCACTCGCTGTCTGAAAACCGTCTTTTTGCTTTCCAGTCAGAGACCATTTTACATTAGGGGCCTGCGAGGTTGGGCTCCAAACTCACTGGCGGTCTCAGAGAATAGCTGTCTGAGGTTGTGCCAGGGCAGTGCAGTCTCTCCACAGGCCTCCTGTCCCTGTTAAAACCCCAGACTCTGCTCTAAAGCTGGATCCACACATCTTACTCACCACACGGTGTTCACTGCTGTGGCTCACTGTTAAAAATTAAACCGCGAAAACCCGATTCCCCGGCTGGTGAGATATTTGCAAGAATGTTTTTCTTTTTTTTTTTGTGTGCGTGATGTTTTTGCCACTAGCCATAGCGTCACAACAGCTAACAACAGAGCGGTGATGTCTGTCCCATCACGTGGAGGTCAGGTCCACACGCTGCGCGGATAAGGCTGTGCGTTATGAAACGGAGGTTTTTAAACGGGTTGTTCCGTTCCGTCCGTCTGGCAGCCTGGTGAAAACCCACAGAATTAGCGTTGAGCGCACGCACGCAGAAACGCTTGGCAGGATTTCCGAGTATTCGCTCGGCTCGGCTGTGGGTGGCCGAGCTGGAAAAGTTGCGCCGAGAAGCGTGTACATATTTAGACATGACGCCCGTGTGCCAAATGTGAGCTGAACACAGATACTGATGTGTGAAGAATGCATTTGACAGCCTTATAATGTGGACTGTGCTCTGCTGTTCAAAACCAGAGGCATCGTCTGGTTGAGGCCAGGATGACAGTTTCCATACCGTCGAATTTCGGAACTTTGTTGACTACAGACTTCCTTGTGAGTCAGTTGCTTTAATAACATCAGTGCAGTAGCCCAAACCTGCAAACACTCAGGCTGCTATCGATATTCGCCATGTTGTTTTAATCATTTTCGTAGACTACTCTATGCCACTGGGTTCAAGTGAATTGAGATTCAGTCCATGAACTGAAAACTCCTTGTGACATGTCATGGCCATCCCCCCCCCCCCCCCCTCTTCCTGGGATTGAATTTCAGCTCAATTCCTGAGCTGGCTGAATTTAACATGGAATTGATCTCAATCTACCAAAACAGGCAATTCCACTCAAAATCATCAGGAGGAATAGGAAGAAAAGGAAAAATATGAAACTGTGACAAAACGATCGGCTTTCAGACATTCTGGCTCTGAAAGCATGTAGGGAGAAATGTTTGGGGTTTGCTGGGTGGGGGGGGGGGGCTGCATATTTTTTGCGGGATGGGAAAACCTGTCTGGGTTGTGTGTATTTCTGAGAGAGAAGTGTGGCGTCAGGGGGTGTGGTGGGGGGGGGGGGGTGGGGGCGTTGGGGGGTGTCCCAGCGAGTCTGACAGTTTCTCTGTTATGCAGTAGGAGGCGTGGTGGGGGGGGGGGGGCGTTGGGGGGTGTCCCAGCGAGTCTGACGGTTTCTCTGTTATGCAGTAGGAGGCGTGGTGAGGGGGGCGTGGTGGGGGGGGGGCGTTGGGGGGTGTCCCAGCGAGTCTGACAGTTTCTCTGTTATGCAGTAGGAGGCTTATCTCGTGCCACACACCTGCCGAAGGCACGGAGAGCATCGCCGGATCTGCCGTCCCCTGACGACGCCGCCTCTCCACGGGACCATTTCCTGCCTTTATGAGTCCTGTGATAGTCCAGCTCAGCCTCCAACGCCCCACATAAATACATATATATTTATTTATTTATTTATGTATGTAAGGCAATTTAACGCCCGCCCACGCTCGCTGTCTGTCTTTCTCCCTCACTCTCTTTCTCTCTCTTTCTCACTCTCAGTTTTTCTCTCTGTCTCGCTCTCTCTGGTTTTCTCTCCATCCCTCTCTCTCTCTGTCTCGCTCTCCCTGGTTTTCTCTCCCTCTCTCTCTCTCTCTCTCTCTGTTTTTCTTGCACTCACTCTCTCATTCTCTCCATTCTTCTCTCCGTCTCTCTCTCTCTCTCTTGCACGTGTGCGAATGTTTCTCGTGCAGCCTCCTCAGAAGGCTGGTTGTGAAACTGTGGCTCGGCCTCGCTGACAACAACGGGAATTCTGCGTTTCATCGACTCCTGCACACCGCACAGCTCAAATTTTATCAAAAAATAATAAAGAGGCTTGTGTTCGCCCTGCTGCAGTATCACAGCATTCGGGAGAAACCGGCCTGCTGTGGACAGCTGGTGTTAAAGAGAAAAATTAGAACTGCACAGCCTTCAGAAAAATATTTTCTGTGTGTATTCACTCGGAATGTCCTTGCTTACTTGTGGCAAATTGAAAATATAAATCATTTTCAAACTCGGAAAAGACAAAACCAGTGCTCTTTAGCTCTAGTTCTAGGACATGTGGATAAATGTGAAGAATGGTGATCGCTGAATTGATAATACCTTTCGGCAAAGAACAGCATTTGAGAAGGTGATCCATCCCCTGGATCTGCACTCACCTGACTCAGAACTCGCTATGAGACAGCATGCTTCTGAAGCAGTGCATTTCGGTGCTGGATGAATATGGTCGTGCTGTCCCTCATTTCTGTACGCAAATACTTGCGTGGGCTTTTCTACTTGTGTTGAAAATCAGTCCATTTGACTCGTGCATAGAACTGTGTGTGTGTGTGTATCTGTGCACCTGTGTGTGTGTGTGTGTGTGTGTCTGTGTGTGCACCTATGTGTTTGTAGAGGGGTACGGGGGGCATGTAGGGGCACAGGGGGGTATGTAGGGGCACAGGGTGTTTGTAGAGGGGCACAGGGGGGTAGGTAGAGGGACTGGGGTATGTAGAGGGACACAGGGGGGCATGTAGAGGGGCACAGGGGGCATGTAGTGGGGCACAGAGGGTATGTAGAGGGACAGGGGTATACAGGCTGTTTTTCCCATTTTTTCAAAGGTCGGTCAGATCTTTAGCTCTTTCAAGATAACATCTGCATGTAACGTGGCACAGATGTTTCTTTCTCTTTCAATAAGAGATTTTAAGATTTTAATTCAATAAAGAGATTTTAATATTTTAATTCAATAAGGAACTGGAGGCTTTTTTTCCCTGCTGAAATCGGTTGTTTTTTAATGTTGGGTGAGCCCATGAGGCATTGGCTGTGATTATGTGCGTTTATGAGAATCGGGGTTGGGGGGGGGGGGGGGGGGGGGGTAGGGGTAGAAACACAAGCCTTTCTGTCTCCTCCTCCATGCTGCTGTACGGGGGAAGAGGGCAGCTCATTCTGCTCCATAATCACCTTTTTTGTTTCGTTTGAACGCTGAGTTCTGATTATGATCTGCTAACTAAGACCGTGCTCCACGCTCAGAGACCGCCTCCCCTGAGGGGCCTTCTGGGAGATCTGCAGCGAGGCTTTAATTGCTTTGCGCTGCTAAGTGAGCACATGTGCAGAATGGAACAGTTTTCAAAGCCCTTAAAAAAAAAAAAAAAAAAAAAATTGAAAATTTTTTTTTTGCACTCAGTTTTTACAACTGTTTCTTATTCTGTACAGCTATGTGCTTGCTTGTAAACTGCTTTCAGCAGCATGTGACTGTTCACAAAAATAAGATAAGCAGAGCATAAAGAGATTTTGGCTCGATGGTGTTGTAAGACTTGATATGTGTGTGTCAACGTACGATCGCGGTCTGGAGAAAGTGGGGCTGGCGTTTCTCAAGTGTGTATTTGAGGCTTGGTCCGACACCTGCTCTTCTTTGGTGTGGAGTTGGCGATCGTCACGCCCACAATCCCCTTAACGGCCTGGACCTCCCTTCTCATTGGCTGTCCTCCCTTCTGAGGTCCTGGAAACACACACTGTATGCTCCTTCTCACCAGTAGAGGGCGCTTGCGTTAGAATGCAAACAGCATGATTAATGCAGGTCTACCTGAATGTGAAATGTGTGCATACACACATGGGGGGTGTGAAAGGCGAGGAGGCGTTTCGGCAGCTCATTTTTTTTCTCAGCTTATTTTTTTCCTGTGGAAGGTGTCCAGGAACATTGCAGCCCTCCCACACGACAACATCTCTCTCTCTCTCTCCCCCTCTCTCTCTCTCTCTCTCTCTCTCCCTCCCCCCCCCTCCCTCTCTCTTTCAGGCGTTCGTTCTTCTGCTCGCAGAACTTCACAATCTGCCCCCCCCCGCCGTCTTTCATGTCCTTAATCCGGCGTCCGTCGCTCCCTCTCTCCCGCGCCCCCCCTCTCCCGTCGCTCCCTCTCTCCCGTGCTATCTGAGTGATGCAGCGCCGTGCCTTTTCACCGCCGATAAATCGTGATGGGAATGCGAGAGGGATGCTCCGGTCTCAGGGCTTCACCTAAACTCACCCTCGTCCTCCCAAACTCACCCCTGTCGTCCCAAACTCACCCCTGTCCTCCCAAACTCACCCCCATCCCCCCAACTCACCCCCGTCCCCCCCAAACTCACCCCCGTCCCCCCCAAACTCACCCCCATCCCCCCAACTCACCCCCGTCCCCCCCAAACTCACCCCCGTCCCCCCAACTCACCCCCATCCCCCCAACTCACCCCCGCCCCCCAAAACTCACCCCCGTCCCCCCAAACTCACCCCCGTCGTCCCAAACTCACCCCTGTCCCCCCAAACTCACCCCTGTCTTCCCTAACTCACCCCTGTCCTCCCAAACTCACCCCCATCCCCCCAACTCACCCCCATCCCCCCAACCTCACCCCTGTCTTCCCAAACTCACCCCTGTCTTCCCTAACTCACCCCTGTCTTCCCTAACTCACCCCTGTCCTCCCAAACTCACCCCTGCCCTCCCAAACTCACCCCTGCCCTCCCAAACTCACCCTGGCCCTCCCTTCACACAGGGAAGAGGAACATCCTGATTTGTTGTTATGGGCTGGTGGCTTGTTTTACAGGCTCAGTCAGAAGGGTTTACAGAGGATCCAGAAATACACGAGTTCACCCGACCCACTTCATCTGAAACAAAGTGGGTTTCTGTCACACACACACACACACACACAAAGACACACTCTTGTGCACACAAGCAAATGCAAACACACACAGATGCACTTGTGTACTGAGTACTGACATGCACACACTGTCTGAGTCAGACGTTCGGAGGGAGGGGTGTTTCTCTTTGTGGGGTTCGGAGGGAGGGGTGCTTCTCTCTGTGGGGATCGCAGTTTCACTCGTTCTTCACACGGGAGGCGAGTTTCCTCTCAGAATAAAGATCCTGTGATTCTGGCAGCCGTACAGTGCAGTGCATGCGCTCGTGTGTATTTACAACACGCTAGTCTACACGTGTTAGAGATGTCCCCTCAGCAAAATATCCCCCGTATGCAGATTCTTTTGTCTCCTGGTCTGTTGTGCAAAGGAGTCGCATATCCTCGTAAAAAAAAAAAACGGCTCATTACAGCTCGTAACCGAGACGATTTGGAATAAAGCCGCGGTATTCGCTGAGGAATTGCGTTCCGCAGGCTGCCTTCGGCCCCGTCCTGCTAACGGAGACCTCGGCATGGATCCGCAGTCCGTCTCTTTAATATTTCATGGCTCGTAACCGTCTGCTCCGTGACAGTGGCTCGCTGGCTCCTTCCGCAGCAGGACGGCTTGTTGGAGATCGGTGATGAAGAGTCGTCCGTCGGTCCGAGGACAACAACGCTATGTTAGGGGATGTGTGGATTCCACAAACGTGCTTATTACATGAACTAGACTTTATGTTCGTGGCTATGGTTAACTGTTAAATAATGAGTATTGCACCTTATCGGACGTGTGTTCTGTAGTTGTTCCAGTGTCCATCGATATGTACTTATTTCACGTCGCTTTGGATGAAGGTGTCTGCCTAATGAAATGTAATGTAAAAAAAATGGAATGAGTAAAATATTTTTGGAGTTGAGAAGTGAATAGGAGTTAGTCTACAGTAACATCCCAACATCGCTAATCTCTGCCGCAATACCCAAACATCCCTAATAACCTGCAGCATCACCCCAACATCCCTAATGTCAACAGTAATGCCCCAACCTCGCTAATGACCCACACCATCACCCCAACATCCCTAATGTCAACAGTAATGCCCCACCTCGCTAATGACCCACACCATCACCCAAACATCCCTAATGTCAACAGTAATGCCCCAACCTCGCTAATGACCCACACCATCACCCCAACATCCCTAATGTCAACAGTAATGCCCCACCTCGCTAATGACCCACACCATCACCCAAACATCCCTAATGTCAACAGTAATGCCCCAACCTCGCTAATGACCCACACCATCACCCCAACATCCCTAATGTCAACAGTAATGCCCCAACCTCACTAATGACCCACACCATCACCCCAACATCCCTAATGACCTGAATTAACACCCCAACGCCCATAACGGCTGCATTAACGGCTTCCGCGCCTGCATCCTGTCCTCTGAAGGGTGGCTTAAATAATTAACTTCCTCGTGTCCTGGCTCCCAGGTTCTGGAGTGGCCCCCCTAATGCACCACCTGTGTGCTGTCAGCCCTTAATCAGTCAGGGCAGATGGCTTTTCCCTGTCCGAGCGTCCCCCGGGGGGGCCTGGGAGAGGGGGGGGGCTTGTCGGGCCGTCGGGTACGCGCGTGCGGGGGCGCGAGCGCCCGCTGAGGTGCTCGGTCACTTCCCGCCGAGGCCGAAGGTCGTTTTCATCCGTTAAATCTGACGCGGCCCCGTCGCTCCCGGCGCTGGCGGGTTGGCGGGTGAGCGACGCCTCGCTCCCGCTGTAGATCAGGAAGCGGAGACCGGCTTGCTCGGCCCGGACCGACCGTTTCGGCTTCGTTTAGGGGTCTCAAACTCAGATCCTGGAGGGCCGCTGTGTCTTCTGGTTTTTGATGCGTTGCTGCCCTTAAGTGTTTAATTTAAGCCGCTGACTGGCTCAGGAGGCTGCACTCCTTGTTTCCAAGGCCTAAATTGGCTGCTGATTGAAAGGTTGTTACGAAAACCAGCAGACACTGCGGCCCTTGAGGGGCGACATAGCTCAGGAGGTAAGACCGATTGTCTGGCAGTCGGAGGGTTGCCGGTTCAAACCCCGCCCTGGGCGTGTCGAAGTGTCCTTGAGCAAGACACCTAACCCCTAACCCCTAACTGCTCTGGCGAATGAGAGGCATCAATTGTAAAGCGCTTTGGATAAAAGCGCTATATAAATGCAGTCCATTTACCATTTACCCTCTGGGACTGGAGTTTGAGACCCCTGGTTTAGTTCCTTGCGGGTGGCCGCCTGCCCGCCAACCTGATCTGTGGCCTCGGATCAGAACGTCAGGATGGAGAAATTTGGCGCGGAGGTGAAAAGGGAAAGGAGTCGAGCTTCCCGTTTTATCATTGCTGACTGACATGTTTCTTCCAAAATAACGATACATATCGATCTCAATTATCAAAACCATTCAGGCTCAGTCAGAATTGTTACCTGTAACGGCTCCCCTCTTCATCTTTGGTGGTCCACCTCCCACTGTGACACAAGACCGTACAGAGGAGTTTCATATCATGTGCTGTGGTGATGGTTGTGGTCGACACACAGGAAAGGCAGTGGTGCAGTAGCATTCTGACTGAGGTTGGGTAGCTCATTGTGTCTGTTCCACAGTGCAATTACTTCATGAGCATCCAAGACATTGTGAGATTCTCATCTCTATCCTCTGTCTACATACATCATATTATTCAAGTTCAGAACCTTGGTGCTGGCCTACCGGGCAGCTAAAGAGACTGCTCCATCGCATTTTCAAAGAAGATCACCAGAGCTTATGCCCTTACTAGACCTCTCTGTTCTGCTGTTGTTGGGTGCCAGTGGACCAAGACTGCAGCGATCCTGTCCATTTTCTGACAGACTGTAGATCCACCTCTTCAGGCTGCACTATGGTTCCCCTGACTCTTTTTATTATCCATCTTTTCTTTCTTTCTTTTTTTTCATTCTTTCCTTTGAGCTCTGTCTGGGATAATGATATTATAGGTGTAGCTGTGTAAAGATGAGTTATCTGTGTATGAATGAGCCTTCTGTGCCTTCTGGGTGATGCCGTACTTGTGTTCCTGAGACTAACACTAATGTTTTCCACTTCTGCAAGTCGCTTTGGATAAGAGCATCTGCTATGTGATTGTAATATAATGTAATTTAATGAAGAGTAATCATCGAGTAATGATCTGATGAGTCACAGCGGCTCAAAACATCCCCCGTCTTTAGCGCTAATAAGTTCGTTGCACTGGAGAGAAAACACAATTTGCAGGCTCCTCATCTGATCTGCTGCTGCACAGACCTTCTGAGATGTGCACACGTCTTCGTTATAAATAATGTGACTTTGGCGCTACTTCGCTGTAACACTTCAAGGTGCTGAGAGAGGTTAGTAAAAGTATAAAAAAAGAGGGTTTCTTGTACACTTGGGTGAAGAATAGAAATGAAATTTTATCGATACAACTAAAGAGTTTCTGCAAAATTTTATTGTTTCTTATTTACAAAACAAAACAAAAACAAAACAGCCCATCAGTTAACATCTTACAGACCATGATCCAACAGCTGTCTTTGCATTGCCCTTGTTTCCTGTTTGTGCCAGACCAGGTCCAGCTCTAGTGTGTAAAGGGCTACTGGGGACCTGGTTCTGCATGTTGCTCTAGACTGGCTCCAGCTCTGGAGTGTAAAGAGCTACTGGGGACCTGGTTCTGCATGTTGCTCTAGACTGGCTCCAGCTCTGGAGTGTAAAGAGCTACTGGGGACCTGGTTCTGCATGTTGCTCTAGACTGGCTCCAGCTCTGGAGTGTAAAGAGCTACTGGGGACCTGGTTCTGCATGTTGCTCTAGACTGGCTCCAGCTCTGGAGTGTAAAGAGCTACTGGGGACCTGGGTCTGCATGTTGCTCTAGACTGGTCCCAGTTCTGGAGTGTAAAGGGCTACTGGGGACCTGGTTCTGCATGTTGCTCTGGACTGGTCCCAGTTCTGGAGTGTAAAGGGCTACTGGGGACCTGGGTCTGTTCATTGTGTCAGTTGGGGTTCCGTCTTCTCCACAGGCGTCATGTGGTGCCTCATTAAGATGGATTAAGCCTGTTAAATTCTTGATGTCTCCTCCATTCCGTGTGACAAGGCTTCGCACCGAATCGGAGTGAAACTCGTGACTCAGTTGTCATGCATCAAACGGCTCACCGGGAACCCTTTCACAG
>NC_049214.1:1507500-1532365 GCF_013347855.1 Anguilla anguilla | reverse complement strand
CCCCCCCCCACCCACCACCCCCCAGCTCAGAGTCATTACTGGGACCCTGTTTGTTTCAGTCTCCAAAGGCTCCAGTGTTACAGTCTCTCCTTTTATTTCTTTTTCTCGTTCTTTCCCTTCCTTCTTCTGCTCTCCCTCCCTCCCTCCCTCTCTCTTTCTCTCTCTCTCTCTCTCTCCCTCTCTCAGGGGAAGCAGGAAAGTTATGTTCAGCCTGCAGTCAGAGCTGCTGAAGGAGCCTTTTATTCTAACGGTCTCAGGCTGTGAGAACCTTGAGACTGATTCAGCTAAGAGACAAACCCCGCCCCCCCTGCCCTGTCCCATGGAGCCCCAGAGCATGCTGGGAGAACGAGAAGTGAGCCACACTAAGCGTTAGCAGGCCTGCAGTCCGTCAACAGCAAATGATGATGTCATCACATCCAAACTGACCCTCCCATTTGGGAGACCCAGATCTTGATTTAGGCAACATTTACCCTTTGACGGACAAATTATTTTTTTTTTTTCTTGACAACACAGTATAGAACCGGTGAGCTTCTCCTCATTTCTACCGTTGACTGGCTCACGCATCTCAGATTGGCTGCCAGCCCTGCCCACTCTGTTGTGACTGTTGCTGGCCTACGTTCAGGTGATATGTGGGCGTAGTCAGAAAGATAACATGCGTAGGTACGCACGCAGTAGACGACACAGTCAACATTTATCGTTAACTTTGACTGTCTGATGCATGCGTTATCTAGTGTTAAATCAAGGTTTTATTTTTTCACAAACAGATTGGCCAATTCAGTTTGGGGCCCATCAAACCTCACTTAAAGAAGAAGAATTTTTTAAAAGCCAGTAGTTTTCAGTCCAACTTAAAGGTACATTTTCATGAATTCGAATGAAGTGGAGGGTCAGTGGGGGTATGACATCATCGGTTGCTGAGGTAGAGGAAGTGAATATGTGTTAGTTTGGACCCGTTTGGATATGCCCTGCTGAGGGGAAGGGGGGGGGGGGGGGGGGGGGGGGGGGTTGGGGTTTGAGTGGACGGGGGGGGAGTGAGTGGAGGGGGGGCTGTGAGAGGACTGAAGGTGGGGAGTGAGGGGGGGGGGTGCTTGGGGGGCAGTGAGTGCAGGGGGGTGGGGTTGAGAGAGGACTTAGGGGTGAGTGGGTGGAGAGGGGGTTGTGATTGGGCTGAGAGGGGGAGTGGGGTGGGGGGGGCTTGGGGGACAGTGAGTAAGGGGGGGAGGATTGAGAGAGGACTTAGGGGGGGAGTAGGGGGGCTCTCTCCCATGTCGATTTCCTGCCCCTTACTCTGAACAGTGTGGTTCCCAGGTCCAGAGCTGTGTTAGGTTCAGAAGCTGAGGGGTGCTCTGCGTTTCGCTCTGTCCCCCTGACCCGTGAGCGCCCCCATGAGGCCAGGGAGCCTGGAAATGATCCGGAAATTATTATATATAGAGACGGCAAAATGTTTCAATATGTAAAGCCTGTTAAAATAGAGCCCCTCTTAGCTTGTAATGGAGGTCCCCTGGGTGCCTTTGAGCCTGCTTGGGGGCCCGTGGGACAGAGAAGATTTAAAACTCCTGGTATCGAGCTTTCGTCAGCCTGGTGTAGAGCTTTCCATAACTATTACAAATAATACATTTAGATTTTCATTATTATGATTTTCTGTAGTTTCACACACGCATACGCACACACACACATGCACACGCACTCACACATTCAAATGCACACACACACACACACACACACACACACACAGATCACACAGCGCTGAGCCCAGATAGATGTAAAAGGTGGGGTACGGATCACAGTGGGTAATTCTCCGTGGCCCTTATATGCCTCCCTCCCTAGCCCCCCACCCCCCCCCCCAGCGCTGCTCCATCAGTGTGTGCTCAGGCTGCAATTACAGCCGGTGATTTACATGTCCTCCGCCTGTCTGCGGCTTCGCCTGTGTTAATATTTAGACCGTTGGGTCTGACTTAGTGCTCCGTTCCTCCAGCATACACTGTGGATTTAATGTACTGAATTCCTTCCCCCCCCCCCCCCCCCCGGAGTATAACGAGCCGTTTTGTGCTGAAGTGGGGGAGTCACTGCAGCCACGTTCGTTTGTGCTGAAGTGGGAGACTCACTGCAGCCACATTCGTTTGTGCTGAAGTGGGGGACTCACTGCAGCCACGTTCGTTTGTGCTGAAGTGGGAGACTCACTGCAGCCACGTTCGTTTGTGCTGAAGTGGGAGACTCACTGCAGCCATGTTCGTTTGTGCTGAAGTGGGAGACTCACTGCAGCCACGTTCGTTTGTGCTGAAGTGGGGGAGTCACTGCAGCCATGTTCGTTTGTGCTGAAGTGGGAGACTCACTGCAGCCACGTTCGTTTGTGCTGAAGTGGGGGAGTCACTGCAGCCATGTTCGTTTGTGCTGAAGTGGGGGAGTCACTGCAGCCACGTTCGTTTGCGCTGAAGTGGGGGAGTCACTGCAGCCACGTTCGTTTGTGCTGAAGTGGGAGACTCACTGCAGCCACGTTCGTTTGTGCTGAAGTGGGAGACTCACTGCAGCCATGTTCGTTTGTGCTGAAGTGGGGGAGTCACTGCAGCCACGTTCGTTTGTGCTGAAGTGGGGGAGTCACTGCAGCCACGTTCGTTTGTGCTGAAGTGGGAGACTCACTGCAGCCACGTTCGTTTGTGCTGAAGTGGGAGACTCACTGCAGCCACGTTCGTTTGTGCTGAAGTGGGAGTCACTGCAGCCACGTTCGTTTGTGCTGAAGTGGGAGTCACTGCAGCCACGTTCGTTTGCGCTGAAGTGGGGGAGTCACTGCAGCCACGTTCGTTTGTGCTGAAGTGGGAGACTCACTGCAGCCACGCTCGTTTGTGCTGAAGTGGGAGACTCGCTGCAGCCATGTTCGTGCGTTCGTTCACGCGTTCGTTCACGCGTTCGTTCGTGCGTTCGTTCGTGCGTTCGTTCACGCGTTCGTTCACGCGTTCGTTCGTGCGTTCGTTCACGCGTTCGTTCGCGCGTTCGTTCGTGCGTTCGTTCACGCGTTCGTTCTTGCGTTCGTTCGTGCGTTCTCCTGAGCACGTTTAGCCGCTGTTGTCTGGAACCCGTGGAGACGATCGCTCGGCCTTTTACAGGAAGTCGTGTGCACGCCGCTGCCAAATCAACAGGAAATGAAACGGTGGATTGGTAGATTTACTGACACCATTGTCCGTAAATCTTCAGTATATTTATTTATATTCACGCAATCCAAGCAAATGATATGGATATAAAGATATCGTGTTTGGTTCTGTTCATATTTACGGATGTGCTCCTGTCTTTTCGCAAACATGTTCAGAATATGAATGACACTGTTGACGCATATTGCATTGCTTGTCAGATGAGTCCATATGATTCGGCAGGTTGTCTAAACCTGGATTTATCCTTTCATATCAGAGACTGATGGATCATAAAGGCAGGCGAATCTCCGGTTTGATAATAAATAGGTATTATACTCAACATCACTGTCTTTTATCCTTTAGTGGATGGTATGTATTTACAGTTCTGTCTGGATAAAAAGTCTAGCTTTCAGTGCCATGAGACCTTTGGATTTATGTATGTTTTCCACGTCATTGCCTTCTTTCGATCCTTGTGAAAATGTCTGATGATTTATTGTGTTTAAAGAGTCTGTTAGCTCTCTTGATGGATTCAATTTCGTCATTGTTTATTGTATTGTATTGTATTGTATGCTGGTGGCGGTTCATAATACACGTGATGGATTTACAGGGGTTACTTACCATGTAGCTAAGGAGGACTCGGCGGCTATTTGATGCTGTGATCATGTGATACTGACCACCAATCGGAGGCTGCGACTCTACAGTCCTGTCCTGTTTAGACGGCCTCTTTGGATCTGGCAAACAGTCCGGGCTGCTGAAACTGTTTTCTGAGCCGTGTGGCTGCCTGGCATTGGTGATGCCCGTGGCAACGTTCACCCATCCCGCTGAAAATGGCGCCGGTTCTCCAGTTCCCCGGTTCTCTGGTTCTCCGGTTCTCTGGTTCTCCGGTTCTCTGGTTCTCCGGTTCTCCGGTTCTCTGGTTCTCTGGTTCTCCGGTTCTCCGGTTCCCCGGTTCCCCGGTTCCCCGGTTCCCCGGTTCCCCGGTTCCCCGGTTCTCCGGTTCTCCGGTTCCCCGGTTCCCCGGTTCCCCGGTTCCCCGGTTCCCCGGTTCTCCGGTTCCCCGGTTCCCCGGTTCTCCGGTTGTTCTCACAGCAGCTCAGCTGCGCATTCTGTGAGGCCGAGGAGCAGTAAAATCTTTCAGAGGTGATGCGGATGGTGACTCACAGGAGCCGAGCCGAGCCTGGGTGGGGGGGCTCAGCAGGTGCAGCAGGCTGCTGAAAGGCTTCCTTTCTCTCTGATGGGGTTTGGGCGTGAGCAGCAGATTATGCGTGCGTGTGTGTGTGTGTGTGTGTGTGTGTGTGCGCGTGCATGCGTGTGTGTGTGTGTGTGTATGTGTGCGTGTGTGTGCGTGTGCATGTGTGTGTGTGTGCATGTGTGTGCGCGCGTGTGGGCGTGTGTGCGCGCGTGTGGGCGTGTGTGCGCGTGTGCGCGCGCGTGTGGGCGTGTGTGCGCGCGTGTGGGCGTGTGTGCGCGTGTGTGCGCGCGTGTGGGCGTGTGTGCGCGTGTGTGCGCGCGTGTGGGCGTGTGTGTAATGGCCACCTGCACCTCAGCCCCAGTGTCGGCCAGTTAGCACCACCGTTTGTTTCTTTATGATTAAAGGGATTAACAGCTCGACGGCTGGAGCCTCTGGCCTTCCTGCGGTGACGTCCTGGCCCGAGGCGGGGGGCGGGGGGCGGGTTTAGTGCAGCGCCGAGTCTCCCTCTCCGGATTTAACTCCATTTGTTCCATCTGATTAACCTCACCTGGCTCCCCCAGGCCAGTAACAGCTCTCCTGCCCCCCCATCAGCTCACCCAACTCTGTTAGCGTAGCTCTGGCAGCCCAGCACTGTTAGCCTAGCCTCATTAGCCCAGCACTGTTAGCGCAGCTCTGTCAGCCCAGCACTGTTAGCCTAGCCATGTTAGCCTAGCCTCATTAGCCCAGCACTGTTAGCGCAGCACTGTTAGCCTTGCCCTGTTAGCCTAACGTCATTTGCCCAGCACTGTTAGCCTAGCCCTGTTAGCTTAACGTCATTTGCCCAGCACTGTTAGCCTAGCCCTGTTAGCCTAACGTAATTTGCCCAGCACTGTTAGCCTAGCCCCGTTAGCCTCACAATTCTGCGGGTCAGAGCCAGAGACTTGACCTTCCTAGTGTCAATCGATTCTTGTGGGCAGGTATGGTGGGCCTTGACACAGACTCATATTTTCCTCCCCCCATCACACACACACACCCCATTCACCCATTTCTCTCTCTCTCTCTCTCTCTCTCTCTCTCTCTCTATCTTTCCCTCCCTCCCCCTCTCTTCTACTTTATTTCTCTCTTTCTCTATCTCTTTCTTTATCCCTCTCTGCTGTCTCTACTTCTTAGTCTCCAGCTCTTTTCTGTGGCTCCCTCTCTTTTTCTCTCTCACTCTCTCACTCCCTCTCTCTCCCCCATCCACTCTGTCCCCTCCCTGTTTTTCTCTCACTGTTTCTCCCCTGTGCTCTCTGACACGTCCCTGTTTTTCTCTCCCTCCCTCTCTCTGCGGTTTGTGGTGATGGCCTGGGGTAATAATGGATGAGGACCAGTCAGGGTTGAGCGTTGGGCTGCCCTCAGTAATGCCTCCTGACACCGGGGCCCTGGGGGGACGAGGTTGATGCTGGGTGGAGGTGACAGGGGCCTGGGGGAGATGGCTGTAGTTTGGGGGGGGCTGGGGGAGGGGGGTATGGAGGACTGAGGAGGGGGCCGGGTGGGGTGTGTGTGAGAGGGACTGGTGGTGGTGCTTTGGGGGAAAATAGAATGTCCCTCACAAGTATCTAAAACTCCAAGAAGACTTAAAAAGACTGCAGGGCTACGTGTGTCTTGCAAAGTCACGAGAGCTTTTCCGATGAAACTGTGATCTCACGCCATCGCATTCTTGCTTGACTTCGTCTTTAAGAGTTTAGAACCTTCTGTAGCTTTTTTCTAACTTTCTGACTTGGATTGAGTTAATCAACAGAGACACGGGTGACCACTGAAGCATTCCAGGCCCTTTTTGACCCCTGTCAGCACCCTTAATCCACTGTGCGGCTTCTGCCAATCTTCTCACCGTATAGCGTGTCATCAGCGGTGATCATGGTCACATGACATAGTCACATGATCATAGGCACATTCTGTCCTGACCCATATCTCCTCCTTCAGCCACAAAATGACTATCATCTGTGAAAGCCATAACGGGCGGGGTCTGGTTCCCCCATGAGCAGTTTCACAGAAGTGGATCTGCTCTTAAGGCCTTAAGCACCCCAAAGTACATGTTCTGGGCTTTTATAGTGTAAAAGAACTAGAAGGAAAAATACCTGGTGAGCATTAAGTCACTGGACAGGCGCGAGCCTCCTTGTACAGTGAGGTGTGTTTCATTCCATTGTGTTTTGGGGTGCCCTCTCAAAGCTGCTTTCCCTGGGGCTGTAGAGGACCCTCTACGAAATGGAGGCACACAGTGGGGTTTGGGCAGATTGAGAATATTACCCATTTCCCTTCATTCGTTCCTACATTTCTGTCCTAGTTGCTTCCCTGTTTGCTATTGCCATTCTTTTGTGATCGTATCCCAAAGAGCTCTTGTCTTGTCTTGTTTTATCGTCATTTCTTTGTTTCTGCATGCTGTATGTTTTTTGTTTTTGAGTGCCAGTTTTCAAACCGCAAATTTCCCTGTTGGTTGGGAAGGCAATGTGTGGCACGTCAAAACTTTGTTTAAAAAAGAAAAAAGTCCCTCCCCATCCCCCATTCCACATACCCAGTCCTGCAGTGGAGTGCGAAAGTTATCTCTTGTGAGTTGGTGAGCGGTGTGGCCTTGTTGATTTGGTTTGCCAGGGAAGGTTAATGCTGCAAGAAGGTTCTCGTTTGAAGAGGGAGAGTGAGCACTAATGCTGAACTGCCAATGGGATGGAAGATCTCGATGTACGGGGGGACGGGGCCTCAGTCATTGACATGTGGTGCGGGCGGCAGTGTAGCATAGTCGGTAAGGAACTAGTCTTGTAATCCAAAGGTCACAGATTCAGTTCCTTGGTAGGACACTGCCATTGTACCCTTGAGCAAGATACTTAACCTGCATTGCTTTAGTGTATATCCAGCTGTATAAATAGATGCTATGTAAATGTTGTGTAAATTGCTCTGGATTAGAGCCTCTGCTAAGTGCCTGTAATGTAGGGTAATGTACTTGGCAGGGGCCTGTTGCGTTTTCATTGGTGTTCACTTTGTGAGTTTTCCTCCTGAAGTTTGCATGCCTGTCGACAGATTGAGGACTCAGAAGACCTTAGAGGACCTGACAAGTGACGGGCAGAAGTTAAGCTTTTGGATCTGGTGTTTAGAGGTCTGGGAGGCTGCAATGGGGCGGGGCGGGGGGGGGGGGGTGTTTCTGTCCCTGGGCTTCAGATACAAGGACTTTCAAGGGAACCGTGTACATCTGCTGTTTGCCTCCGAGCCCCGGAGTTTGGCTTCATATGTTTTCAGTTTTTTTTTTTTTTTTTTGCCTTGGAGGAGGGGGGCGGGTGGCGGGGGGAGTGCAGTGGTGTGGTGTGGTGTGGTGTGGTGTGGTGGGGGTGGGGGGGGGCAGGGGTGCTTTGATAACCCATTTTTTTTGAGAGAACCCCTGGCTGCAAGAGGAAGAGAGAGACATTCAATAGCTGTCAGATCTCATTACGGATTGTTCTGGTGGAGTTGTCTGCATACAGATGTGGTTTACCCAGACCTGTTAATTAACTCTCAAAAAGGTCTTTAACTTCAGGTACGGACCTTCAACCTTTTACTTTTCATGTTATTATTTATTGCCTGTTGAGGGAGAAACTAATACGATCATTTCTTCCACAGGGGAGAGAGATTAGCTGAAGGTTTAGACTGATGGTTGAGGAAAAGTTCTCAAAGGGAAGGATGAAGAGTTGTTGTTGGACTTTGTTAATCTCTCTAATACCAGGACTGTGTTTTCACTACAGCTCAAAGGAACGCAAAGGTCGCAGGCAGACATAGTGATAGATTTGTCTGGCAACACTGATGAAAATCCCCCACCTCGAATGCACACATTTTAACTGACAGATTTCACAATGTTGGGACATCATTCATTCCCAAAGAAACCCATTGCTTGTGTGTGTGTGTGCGTGTGTGTGTATGTGTGTGTGTGCGCGCCCTGGGTGTGTGTGTGTGCATGTATGCAGTTTGTAACTGTGTTTATGAGGACTTTAAATATATCATTTATTATAGCACAGTAGGAGAACAAGTGCTGAAACAAGAAGCAGCACGTCTATTTCTCTCTTCCTCGCTCTCTTGCTCTCTCGTTCTCTGTCTCTCTCACTGCCTCTCTTTTGCTCTCTCTCACGCACACTCGATCTCTCTCTCTCTCTCTCAGCCTGTGACTCTTTTTGGCTCTTGACAAAGGGGTGATGTTAACAAGGATGTGTTCATGAAAAAACAAACAAACATTCTCCTAGTCTTATATAGTCTTGTATAGTCCTACAGTCTTCTCTTCATGCAAATTAATTTTCTCTCAGCCTGCTAAATCACCTTTAAGTGCTAATGCGATGGTTCCTTGCAATTCTGACGAGGCAACTACTTGATCTCTCAGTTTGTAAGAGTGTATATTTTTATGTATGAAATATACATGAAATTATGCATGTAATACAAATCATACAAATGTATCCTGCTTTTAGAAATTATGTGGCTTGCATAACTGGGTTACTGTCTGGATTGTGCAGCTAATTGGTTAGCAATGATGTCACCCCTGTGCTTGTGCTGGGCTGGAAGTGCGAATTCTGACAGGATGACAGAGTCGCTTCTCCGGGGAAGAGCGGGGCATTCCAGGTTGTGCTGACGGAAGTGTGTTGGGAGCGTGTTGGGTGCGTACCTCAGGGTTTTCCAGGAGGATATTACTCATGTATGGCAAACGCTGCACATTTCCCTGTCCTCTCTCTCCCACAGACACAGGTGGGATTGGCCAGAATCAGCAAGCTAAAAAAATATATCACGTTAAGCAGGGTCCCAACACCTTTGGAATGAACGATGTTAAATTCATTTAAGACATCATTTAAAAGGAGGGGGAAAAAATGGAGGATTTGATTGGCCATTACGCACTCACATTCTCATCACACTGACAGGTCATGTGATCTGTCAAGCCAACCCTTTTTGCAGTTGTGCAGGAGCACCATGGGAAATTTGAGAGTGTGCGCTATTGCAATCCACCATAGACGCCATTCGCGCTGTGTGAGGAGAGCCTCACGTGTCCCGACGTTATCCGGCTGGGATGAGGAAAGCAAACCATCCGAGGTCTTGGTTCCCGTCAGTCATGAGGTCTTAGTGTCTGTCTGTCATGAGGTCTTAGTGTCCGTCAGTCATGAGGTCTTAGTGTCCGTCAGTCATGAGGTCTTAGTGTCCATCAGTCATGAGGTCTTAGTGTCCGTCAGTCATGAGGTCTTAGTGTCCGTCAGTCATGAGGTCTTAGTGTCCATCAGTCATGAGGTCTTAGTGTCCGTCAGTCATGAGGTCTTAGTGTCTGTCTGTCATGAGGTCTTAGTGTCTGCCAGTCATGAGGGCTTAGTGTCCATCGGTCATGAGGTCTTAGTGTCTGTCTGTCATGAAGTCTTAGTGTCTGTCAGTCATGAGGTCTTAGTGTCCACCAGTCATGGCGGGCTTAGTGTCCATCAGTCATGAGGTCTTAGTGTCCGTCAGTCATGAGGTCTTAGTGTCTGTCTGTCATGAGGTCTTAGTGTCTGCCAGTCATGAGGGCTTAGTGTCTGTCAGTCATGGCGGGCTTAGTGTCTGTCTGTCATGAGGTCTTGGTGTCTGTCAGTCAGTCATGAGGTCTTAGTGTCTGTCAGTCAGTCATGAGGTCTTAATGTCCATCAGTCATGAGGTCTTAGTGTCCATCAGTCATGAGGTCTTAGTGTCCCTCAGTCATGAGGTCTTCGTGTCTGTCAGTCATGAGGTCTTAGTGTGCGTCAGTCATGAGGTCTTAGTGTCTCAGTCAGGGTTATATGAATGAAAGATGAATTTCTCTAACAGGAAATGTTATTCAAATAGTGGTTTACTGAAGCTTGGAGAAAGAGTAAGCTCAGCGGAGTTTGAATGTTTTGTGTTCAATGCGCTGCAGACCTCATTAATTTATATCTGTCTAGTTAATGACTTTTTGTGGAAAATATATCTAGAGTCTTCAACTGCAGATTATCAGATGTACTGCAAATAAAGGCGAGGGGAGGCACAATGGAGAAGGACAATGCAGCTTGTGTTCCAGCGTAAGGCTGCTGTAGAGTTAAATGGGTCAAACCTACTTTAGAAGAACCTGGAGTGGTTGAAAGCTGCGTCTTCACATTTTCCCCGTGTTACAGGAGAGTACAGAGCTCGCTGTTTACGAGCGATGCTCTCAGTCGTGCTCTCAATTCAAACTCGCTGGTCTTCTGTTGCCCGTTCACAGGAAATGTGGTGAACACAATAACACTGGCCTAGTCACAACAGGCCTGAATGTGTGCGTCCTGGCATCCTCCCCTTTCCACCCCCCCCCCCCCCCAGAACCCCCGTCCCGTTCCCAAAAACACTGCAGGGGCCGAGTGCTTTCCAGCTGGCCCGTGTGGTCTGACGGGGGGGGGAGAGAGAGTCATTAAAAGCGGTGTCGGGGGCCTTTTTTGGGGGGGGGGCTCCTTATCCCTTATGTGCTTGTGAAGGTCTGTAAATAAACCCCAGATGAAAAGAGGGACCTAATAAAGGTACCGGAACATTCCGCGGGATGAACCTCCAGGACTGGGCAGAGGGGAACAGGAAGTGTGCGGGTGATTTGGAGGGGTGAGGGTTTGGGGCGGGGGGTGGGGTGTGTGTGTGTGTGTGTGTGTGTGTGTGTGTGTGTGTGTGTGTGTGTGTGTGTGTGTGTGTGTGTGTGTGTGTGTGTGTGTGTGTGTGTGTGTGTGTGTGTGTGTGTGTGTGTGTGTGTGTGTGTGTGTGTGTGTGTGTGTGTGTGTGTGTGTGTGTGTGTGTGTGTGTGTGTGTGTATGTGTGTTTTTAAATTGGTTTAATAGTGCTATGCTGTGAGCAAAGGATTCTGGTATCTCATTCCTCTGCAGCCCCAGAAGAAGCTTGTAGTAGTGAGTGACACGCGGGAGAAATCAAAGGCGATGTGCAGTCCTGCAGTCCTTCATTAAAGATCTGCCCACACACCTACACCTGCGCGCTTTGCTCTGCGTCATCACACTCTGGGTCCACCTGTGCACTTTCATCTCCGCTTCCACACCTGCAGTCCCCCAGATAAACGCCTCATGACTCAACGTTTAAAACCGAGCCCAGTCCAGCCCTTTCATTTACTGCGCCTCATATTTCATTCGTCCGATTGTTTTCGTTTGAGAACAAAGAAACTCAAACCGAATAAACAAAAAGACAAAGTTGAAGGGCAAAATGGGCGTCTGTCGACGCCTTGTAAAATGTGTCAGGATCTGTTGCATTTTTAAAGGGATAGAACTGTGTCATTTTAAAGTTGTGTTAAGCTGTAATCTTGAGATGAGGGAGAAGAGTAACCCCGAGGCAAATGGGGAGCCAGGACCAGCTGAGGCAGTTAAAAACAGAGGTGGAAAATTCAGGTTCAGAGAGCAAAAGTCCACCCCCAAATTTTGTTGTAATCACCTGGATTTGCCAATTAGCACAGTTCTTCACCCAGGATGTGGAACTAATTAGTGAGTTCATGGGTGGTAGATACACATGGAAGGACTTTTACTTTCTGACCTTTGGACTTTGCACCTCTGATTAAAAGTCTAATTTCACAGTGAGAGAGAGAGAACGAGAAGACCAGTGCCTGGAAGGTGATGTTTCATTAACGGCACCCGCTGCTGATCCCTGCAGGGAGTTTGGCGCTTGTTAGAAACGCTACTCCAAAGAAACCACTGGCCTCTGTGCATGTTTGGCATAAAAATTATGGCAATATAAGTTTATTGGGATTCTCATTGTTGGCCTGAGTTAGCGTGTGCCTCGTGAGGAGATTAATGGGGTGGGGTGGTGTCCTGTATTTGGCTCTATCCATCTTTCCCTGGATAGTGATGAGCTCCTGTGGAAAAGACGGCCCATAGCATGATGCCGCCACCAATGGTAGCGATGCCGTTACCTGGGCGACGGACTGCGTTTGCCATAGCGCCAGGCAGGCATAGCGGCTTAGCTTTCAGGGCCAAGAGAGCTCAAATTTAATTTAATGGAAATCTGTCTCCACATGGTCTCAGCGTCTGTCCCGGGACGTCTGGCGAACTCCGGGTGTGGCTTTACGCTGGCTTTTCTCTGAAGTGGATTCTGCCTAACCCCTCAGCCTCACACAGACGCACTGGGCCTGTGAAGTGCTGCATGGACTGCTGTTGCCCCCAAATCGGCTGCCTCGCAGAGTGCTGTATGGCCAGCTACACCATGGACGACGCTCAGCAGGAGGGCAGAGGAAGCGCTACAAGGACCAGCTGAAGACTGCGTTAAGGAAGTGCAAAATGAGACCCGAGGACCTGGAGGATGTTGCTGCTGACCGTAACAACTGGCGGCAGCTGTGCCTGGATGGGATCTGCCTGCTGGAGGAGGAAGGGACAGCCAGGAGACGGCAAAGGAGACTCAGGAGGAACACACCCATGGTTGCTGCTACCACTACCACCACATATATATGTCCTACCTGCAATAGGACTTGTGGGTCCAGGATAGGACCTATTCAGTCATCAAAGAGTTCACCGATAAAAGACAGAAGTGGACGTCATCATCGGATTCGATGGACAACCAAGAAGAGAAGGAGAAGAAGAAGACTGCTGTCCTCTGCACAGGCCCTCCCGTCTCCGCCAGTCCGCTCCCTGTAACTCAGCCAGTGCTGTACCTGCTGATTAACTGTATTTCCCGGGGTCCTCAGTTTTGGTAGTACCGCCTGACCTTGGTGGTGGGTGGTGCCGTATTTTTTCATAAATTTTTTTTACTATACACGAAACGGTGGACCTCAGAATGTTGAAAGATTGTGAAATGTTTACTGCACCTCCCCTCGTTTCTCATCTGGAGCTTCCTCAGGCTGATCCTCGGGGCCGAGTCCAGACCTGCGCTTCGGCACGCTTTCCACGTAACCCCCGTTCGAAAGAGTGTGAGACCCGCGCGGAAAACGCTCTGAAGCGCCGGTCTGAACTCGGCCGGTAGGGTTAGGGTTAGGGTTAGGGTTAGGGTTGGGGTTGGGGTTAGGGTTTGGGTTGGGGTTGGGGTTAGGGTTTGGGGTTAGGCGTTTCACGGCAGCTTGTCTGGTGCGGTGTGCTGTTTCAGGGTAAGACCTCTCAAAGACCTGCAGTTCAGATCAAATTCAGTTTCACTTGTGTAGCGCTTTTTTTTTTTTTTACAGAGAACTGTCACAAAGAAGCTTTACTGACTGGCAAGGAGGGGGATATTCATTTGAAGTCTTTGAGAAACACATCCGAGCGAACCTCATTTCAGTTTTAGCATGGTTGCTCGCCCCTTTAAGGGCTTCATCAATTAGCGGCTCACTCCTTGAATTTTTCAGTTATGCCATTTGCATAATTTCCCGGGGACCAACGTTCACACTCTCCCCACACTCTCTCTTTCCAGTAATCGACTTCTCATCCAGTGCTTCTCTTTTCATGTTCCACTTTATTTCTATGACACGCAGTACAGTAAAGGGCATTGAAAATGAAGAAAATAACTGCATTTTTCTCACAAGAAGGCGATATGTTTGTGACGGAATTAAGGAGTAATCTGGCAGTTATCGGTGTCGTATGACAGTCAGAAAGAACGTTCGTAAATGTTCAAAACGGGAGGAATTATTCATTGATCCCCACCCACACAGGGAACAGGAAATGCACAGGTTGTAATATGTTTCATTGGGCCATTTAGGTGTGCTGTGTGATGTCATAAGGCTGAGCCTTGATTGACACCTGCAATCTCTTTAGGTATCATATTACTTACTTTTTTGTCAACACATAAATAATTATAGAACACAATAACAAAGAGAGAGAGAGAGAATATAAGCAATTTTTAATGCAAAAACAACAAAGAAATAACGAACAAAAATTTTAATTGTGCATTCGTTTATGCAAGCAATCCATTTGCAATTACTCTGCATCACTTCCTTTGTAGTGTGGTGTCAGGGGAAGAGGTTATCTGGACGTTCAGGAGTGACAGCTCTTGCAATGGAACGACCAAAAGCTGAAAATTTTGACTAGAGCAAGGCAGATTGCTTCGCTGATGTTCAGATAAGAGTTGACGCGGAGGTTGAAGCCTGTTTCTTCTCCTTGGCTCGATCGCAGATAAATCGGCATGGGGCGGGAGGTAACTGACGGAAGAGGCGAAAGCCGCTGCTGAAAGGAGGATGAAAAGGATTTCGTGTTTTTGAAAGGAGGGAGGAACACGTGTTGCTCTTATCGCTCCGAAATTCTGTGTCTTTCTGAGGAATACCATGGCCCTGACCCCGTTGATGGAGATGCATTTTAAGCGGGAGTTGGGGGGGGGGGGGGGGGTAGAGAACGGAGCGTGCCCGAGTCTAGGCTGCTTTTCTCCTGGCTGACAGCTGTTCAACCCTGTCCCCAGCCCCGGTGCAGTATTAATGCAGTATTAATGCACTCACATGCAGATGAACTGGAAGTGTGTGTGGAGGACAAACACCCCTGCAGGCACGGCTTTCCCTGAGTTACACGTACACACACACACACACACCTACACACACATACACACGCAAGCGCACACACGCACACACACACACACTCACACTCTCAAGTGCACACGCACACACACACACACTCACTCACACACATCTACACACACAATCACACACTCGCTCACCCACCCACCCACACACATGCACACACTCGCACACTCTCTCACACACACTCACACACACACCAACACCCACACTCGCACACTTTCCTACCCACACACACACACACACACACACACACACACCTACACACGCACATGGGCATGAATTTTTAATGTTTAGTCCATGTAGGTACATCTGAATTGTTCTTTTGTCCTTGATCTGTTAAAAAAAAAAAAAAAATGAAAATTAAGAAAATCAATGCCTTTATTTACAATCTCAAGCCTCCTCAGATATCAGAGGTTCCCCAAAATTGTCCCTGAACACACTTCCCTCTGCTCAGAGATTTGGAACCAGCTTTGGGGAAAAGGCAGCACGGATGTGAATTATGACTCTGATCTCTGAATTATGAATGTAGTACATTATTGGGGTGGAGGAGTACATGGCATCGTGCTTACTCCCGGCAATATTACATGAACTCTTGAACCCATGGCCTTGGGGACTTCTCAACCTTTCCCCACCCAACCACCCCCCGTCCCCCCCGTCCCCCCCGTCCCCCCCGTCCTCCAGCCTTAAACAACAACTCCTTTCATACTGGGCTGGACCCCAGCCCCCACCCATTTCTGTGCTGTGTTCCCAAGGAGTCTGATCCAGGAGACAGGCTTGTGGCTGGCTTGCTGCAGCTATGGGAGAGCTGGCTAGCCACAGCTATGGGAGAGCTGGCTAGCCACAGCTATAGGGGAGCTGGCTAGCCACAGCTATGGAAGAGCTCTCTAGCCGCGGCTATGAGAGTGCTGGCTAGCCACAGCTATGAGAGTGCTGGCTAGCCACAGCTATGAGAGAGCTGGCTAGCCGCAACTATGGAAGAGCTGGCTAGCCGCAACTATGGAAGAGCTGGCTAGCCACAGCTATGGAAGAGCAGGCTAGCCACAGCTATGAGAGAATGTTTAGCATGTAGCCCCTTCCCTGTCAGGTTCCTCCTGTATGATTCCGCTCTCTTTAAAAATTCATGGGGGCGTGTTATTTTGGTCCGATGGCGTGCCCTGCCCTTCAGGCGGAGGTGGCCCTGGGATGTTTGCCGAAGGAGGCTCGCTCGCGGCTGCGATGGGGCTGAACTTGGCGCATCTGGGATGTTCAGTGGCGTTTAATCCGTCTCTGAGACTCATGGGAAATCCGCAGTGAACTTCAGTCGTTTAAATAATTCACGTGTGCACTAAAATCATCTAGATTTTTAATACCGCTTTTTTAAAATATATATTTTTTTATAAGAGAGAGGTGTGATTTCTTATTCAAAGATTGGGGAAAGACTCATGAACAGATGAGGATTTGTGAAATATGTAGAATGATGTTTTCAAATAATTATAGAAACCAGCTACAATAGTTGACTTTCCTCAGAGAATTTCAAAAGAGAAAATAAGATTATTGCATGTTCATGATTAAATCTTTCAAGAAAGTTGTGACTTGATAAAATTAGAGACAATGGGATCTTAACATAGTCAAACCCTTTATTTCTCTGTTCTCATATTTCAATTTCTTTCTAACTTCAGGAACTGACAAGATATTGTCAGGCTTCAAATAATGTGAAGTGTGACATCCACATAAAATACAACACCGTCGGTTGTGAATGAACTGGCAAGTGTCCTCTGTCATCTGACCTAATTTTAACAAGTAGATGAGCATGATTCCCGGTCAAATATGCACAAAAGCTAATGGCCATTAGGTTATTTAAACCTTTTGAAGAATAGGTTTTTTGGAATGTTTTCTTTCTTCTTCTAAGTTCTAAGTCAGTGTTCTAGATCTCCACTGCATTCAGTCACCAGCAGTGATTGTGACATCAGCAATAGAATGTTCAGTTAAGAACATTATAATCACACATTTGTGACCTCACACTTTGAAGGGCTGAACCCATCTCCAGTAATAGCCATTAGCAGAATACTGTAGATTTTTCACATGGCTCTCCTGACAGCAGCACTGTGTGTGAACTTCACTGCATTAAAAGGCAGAAAGAGAAATTCTGAACCATATTCATGCGCGCTTTCAACAAGATTCATCTTAGTAAATACCTGATTGTATTTGTGCACCAAAAAAAGGAAAGGCATTTCAAAATCGGATTATGTGCATCACACAGTATTGCTTATTTCACTTAATGAAATTAATTGTACCTTGTTCGGCCCTGAAGAAAACAGAAAACAGCGGATAGTTTTCCGTTTATCATATTATTTCCTCTCCAGAATAGACAGAATTATGTATTAAATAACCTCAAATGGAGCCATGCTTTTTCAATGTCACCTGCATAGAAAAAGAATATATAATAATAAACTAATACTAACTTGCATGGAGAGGACAGAAACACAGAGGATGTTGAGCAGGTATTTAGGGACAACAGGGGTGATGGAATGGGGGAGCCCCTGTAGAAGGGCCAGCCAGTGCTCTTAAACACTATGGTCGATGACCAGTACATGTGATGTGCAAATTTCTGCTGTGCTGTTTGACGAGAAAGTCAAGTTGAATATACTCACCCACCTATGAGGAAAACTTGGACTTACAATCGAGAGACAGCAGGAAGTCAGCTCCCTTCCCCCCTCCCCCCTCCCCCCTCCACAATGTGCAAAGGCTCATCCAATCTGTGCCGTCAAACACTGACGCCACTTCCATTCCAGTCTGTGCGTTTCCCTTCGCACTTGATGGTGCTCAGCTTCACCAACGCCTACAGAGGTGTGGAGCCGTATTGGGACTGATGGAGGTGCTTGTGAACGCGGGCCGTCGCCGTCGCTCCTGGAGTCTGCGCGTTCAGCGCAGCGATGCGCTCGTCTCTGTTCGGTCGTCACGTTCCCGCGCCCGGCGGCGACGGCAGGCTCGTAGCGAGGTGTCGAACGGCAATCGTGGTTTGTTGGTGTTCGTGGTTTTGGTGGTCTGGTGGAATTGTCGTACTGGGTTTGCTGAGGGTGGTTTGATTTGTCGGGATGTTAGTGCCTTTTTGTTATTTCCTCCGCCTCTTTATCTGTAAAAGGACGGAGTGTAGCACAGTGGGTAAGGAACTGGGCTTGTAACCGAAAGGTCGCAGGTTCGATTCCCGGGTAAGGACACTGCCGTTGTACCCTTGAGCAAGGTACTTAACCGGAATTGCTTCAGTGTATATCCAGCTGTATAAATGGATGCAGTGTAAATGCTGTGTAAAAGTTGTGTAAGTCGCTCTGGATAAGAGCGTCTGCTAAATGCCTGTAATGTAATGTAATGTAATGTAAAGGAGTGCTTTGTTAGGGTTGGAATGAAAATCTACGATAAATCTCCAGGAAAGGAGTTGGTTAACACTGATCAGCGGGGAAATGAAAAATGAAATGACATTACATTACATTACAGAAATGAAAGTGAATGATTAATGATTGAATGATTTTTTTTTGTTGCCTTGGTTATTCTGTGTTTACATATTCATTATAGCTTTGTATAAAATTTGCATTGTGTTATTTTTGTTCAGTGTATGCTATAAAAATGCATTGGTGACTAAAGTCCTTAAATGTGTCCTTTCTGACACCAGCAAAAAAAACAAAAACAAAACTGAGTGCCATTGCTAAATAATTTGAACCAATTTGTCCCAGACAAGGACATGGGGATGTGTGTGTTGCATAAATTCTGTCATTTGGAGTTTCGTTCAGCGGGAAAAACACAGCGTGAACGTTGAACCGGCTCGGCCTTCGCTGTTCGTCCGAGAGAGCCGAGCCTCCTGTGGCCGACAGGACGGGTACAGGAGTCGTTTTAATTTATTTACCGTGTTTCTTTAATCATTTATTTATCCGGGTAAATGCGTGGCCTTGCTCGCGTGCTGTCGCCGGAAGCAGAGCCACTTAACCCCGCGGTCCGGGGCGCACGCCTGGCGCGTCGGCGTTTCGGCGCTAAGAGCTTCTGACGTCTGCTGCTTTGGGACAGCACCGTGCGCCCCTGTAGACCTTGAGCAAAGAGCAGTGTAACTCAGCAATTATTAATGTCGCCCGGAGAACAGGCAAAACTGCATTTCCCAAAAGAAGCTCCGCGCTGAGAGATAACTCTGTAGTGCTGCTGGAAATGTGAAAAACTGAAGTATACTGTCGATATGGTGTTATGATGAACATGTTTCAGACCCAGAAAAATTATTAGTGGTAAATTAACTCTAGCAGAGTACTATGGTGAGTAAGGAGAGGGCACCTGCGTTAAAGAAACGTGCGTCTCCCCCCCCCCCCCCCCCCGCCCGTCCCGCTTTCTCTGTCCCGCTGGATGCCCAAAGTAACAGGGCCCGTGATCACGGTGATTTATAAAGTGGTAATCGTGAAAAACCCCAAACACCTTTTCCTGCCGCACTTCATTAAGGAAGATAAAAGACCTGACCCCCCCACACCTTCCCTAATCACGTTCACTCTATAACCGCTTTATTAAATAAAGGCAGTGCAGGTCTGTTTTTTTTTTCCATTATCATAATTCTGCTTTATTATAACGCTGGTCATTAAAACGGTATAATTTAATGATGACCCCAGACCCCGGAGACGGGAGGAGGGGAGGCCGGACGGGGAGAGGAGGGAGAAGCGAGTGGTTAATGAGATATCGCACCGTGCCCCTGTGTGGGGAGATACCTGTTCTCCATGGAGGGACGGAACGAGGCCGCTGTTTGCTGAGAGTCTTCAGGGTTCTTTCATTTCTTTTGTGTCCCAGACTTTAATTTCTTTCATTTCTTTCATTTCTTCTGTGGACACAGAGCTGATTTTGGGAGGTTAGGAAGAGGGATGTCTCGGTTGTTTGAAGAGAGTAGAAACCTGCGGGGCGGGGGTTATCAGACGAGTCGGTGTTCCCATGCAGCCGTCCTGTCTGTGATGCGGTCTCACGCTGCATCTCGTCTCTTTATGCAACTCTGCGGTGACGTTCTGGCACGAACACCAGTCCTCCTCCTCCTCCTCCTCCTCCTCTCTTTCAGTCACCCTGTTTCTAAGGAGGTGAGTCCCTGTTTCTGAGGAGCTGAGTTTGTTTCTGAGGAGCTGAGTCTCTGGGGCAGAGGAGCTGAGTCTCTGTTTCTGAGGAGCTGAGTCTCTGGGGCAGAGGAGCTGAGTCTCTGGGGCAGAGGGCCGCTCCATTCACACTTATTTGAGGTCAATAATGTGCACTTCTGCTGCCGAAAGATCGCCGGCTTTATGGATTTATCGACTCCGGAGTGGTTCTGCGGAACGCGCGTGCTAATGAGCAGTCTGAGGTGCTGCGATGTTTGAAAGCTACTCAGCCGAGCGGTTTTCAGTGTCAATGTACTCACGTTTTAATCGACATGTTACATTTCTGACTGACACTGCTGGCTTAGCTGCCTTAAAGTCTCCCAAAAAAAACCCCCATTTTCCACGCAGTCCCTTGGCTGAGGTTACTTGTTGTTGCAGCGCGAGAGCTTTCAGGCGAATTACTGTCAGACTCCTCTGTCTGATGCTGGCAGGCCCATTAGCGAATGAGCGGCTGATGCGGTCATGGCAGTTTAGCCTGATGGGCCAATCAGTGGCCACAGGCCGCAGGCCTCAGATGAGAAACAGGCCGACTCCTCTCTGACGCCCACACAGTTCACTGCAGCTCGGAGTGTAGCTGCCACGGGTGTGCTTCTTACCTTTCATCCCCTGCATTGTTCTGATAGAACCACGCTATGACCGTTTCTCATTGGGAGGGGAGAGGGGGTTGGGGGCGGGGGCGGGGGCGTGGGGGGGGGGGGGTGGTTGAGTTTGCGATGTTGGACTGGACTGGGGGTAGGTAAGGGGAGGTAACTGAGATCACAGAATTGTGGGGGGTTGAGATTGTGATCGTGGAATGTTGGGGTGGGGTGGGGTTGGTTGGGGTGGGATGGGGTGGGGTGAAAGGGGAGGGGGCAATTTTAGCCACCGCTTACCGCTTACGTGCATCCACAGTCCACATTCAAATGTGTAACCCAGGCCAGCGGTCTCTCCCCTCCTCTCTGCTCTCTCTGGCCCGTCTGGCGAACCGCAGGGTTTTGTGAGCTCGTCTCTGCTGTTACTCTGAAATGAGTCGATCAGCTGATTAACTCGCTTGATTAGAGAGTCGACTGACCTCCTCGCGTTTCTGGGCTCTGTGCTGGTCTGCGGTCTTTAAGGGGAAAACGGCAGCCAATCACGCCGTGGCTCTCTGTGGGCTCGAGCTAACGCCGCTGCTCTGCTAATTAGCGCTAATGGGTCGGTTACAGTGTGCGGTACATTAACAACGTAGCATCACGTTAGCATTCCAAGGCACTGATGTGGATCTAGCCGTGCATCCATTTGAGGGTAGCATGCAGTTGTACAGTCGGAGATGCGTAGCAGCCTGCAGCAGTGGGACCTGAGGTAGTTCTGTGGTCTTAATGCTATTCTGTGTCTGGGAAATGCGATCGACTGCTCGGTGCAACGTATCGACTCAGCTGTACGGTGGCATTAGTCCGGCTGTAGTGCAGGCATTCGGGCCGTTAGTGGAGCGGGTGGAGAGGGGGGGAGAAGGGTATTGAATTGTTGTTCAGCTTATTCTTTCAGAGGATGTTTGGGAGGGTACCTGCCTTTCCTCTCTACAGCTTCATACAGGCTGAGTTTACCTGCCCTGCTAACGCAGCAACGCTAACAGCAGCGGGAGCCAATCAGCAGGCAGGCCAGTGGACTAACTGTCCTGTTTAAATAAACTCAACGAGAAGCAGGAGGACATCTTTCAGTAACCACCACCCCCCACCACTCCCCCCCACTCCTCACCGCGGGAACTACAAAGGAAAAACTGCCTGATTGGGGTTTGGAGGGGGAGGTGGGGGCGTAGTTTTGGTGTGCAGAAATTCAAGTACTTGGAGACCTGGAGGCACAGGAAACCAAAGAGGATCATGGGTAATGTTTTTCTTTTTTTTCCAGAGAGAGGTCTGCCCGTGTGCCTTAGTGAGTGATGTTAGTCTTTGGGCCACTTGACCTTCCCTGCGCCATAAACAGAATCTGAGCCGCTGCTGGTGTTTATCAGGAAGAAAAATTATGCTGCTGATGACTGGTGATATGAAGGGAATGGGTGGAAGGAGAGAGAGAGAGAGAGTGGGAGGAGAGAGAGAGAGAGAATAAATACTTTTAGATCGAAACTCATCTTTTCATCAGCAACACAAGATAAGACCCTGTGGTAAATAGCCTCTGTCCCACCCCCTGTATGTTCACTTAAGGGGTCTGTGTGTGTGTGTGTGTGTGTGTGTGTGTGTGTGTGTGTGTGTGTGTGTGTGTGTGTGTGTGTGTGTGTGTGTAAATTTGATTAATGCTGGTGTGGTGTGAGCAAAGGATTCTGGAATCTTGTTCCCTTGTAGCACAGGAAGAACCTCATAGAAGTGTGTGTGAGAGAGAGAGAGAGAGGGAGGGAGAGAGAGAACGAGAAAAAGAGAGAGAGAGTGAGACACACCAGGGAGTATATACAGTGTCTTCTGCAGCCTGTGAAGTCACATGACCTGTATGGAGTATGGAGCTGCCCCAGCTCGCTGGGCTGGGCCCACATTCAGAAGGACAGAGTTCTGCTCCCCCTATGGCAGAGACGAAGGCCTTTAATTTAAACCATTCCTGAGATATCCTGTGTGCTTGGAGGGAGTGATGCTCTGAGACGTGTCTGACACATCGCAGAGTGGCCATTTTCCAGAGCCTCTCAGTCATTGTGACTTTAAATAGAAATGCCAGTTTAAATAGAAATGCCAGTTTAAATAGAGATGCCAGTTCAGAAAGCTGCGTTTCTGGAGCCCTTTTATCAGCCCTGAGGCTATAATTCTTTGTCACCACAGCACAAAAAAATTTTGTCTTTCAATTTCAGTTTTTAGTTGAGAGGAGACAGTGGGGGGAAATAAATGGAAAGCTGTTCGGAGTTTTTCTAAAAAAAAAAAAGAAAAAGAAGAAAATTACAGGCAGCGGGTTGCCGTTAGCAATAATGTTGACGTGGCAACCGCGAGAATGGCCTTGCATGGTCAGCCTGGCCACAGAATTCAGCTGTGCCAGCTCCGCCCCCGTCTGTCTGTCACATTTCAGCAGTTTATTTATTTATTGTATCTTATTTTTTTTTATTTTGGTGTCCATTCATGGGGAAATTAGAGGATTTGCGGAATGCCACATCGTTAGGGGTGAATATTGCCAACATCTAAATGAGGTTTCCATGAGGTCGTGCTTCTGGAACTCATCCGGAGAGCGTGCTGGTATGAGGCGTTGTGACAGATGACCTACTTCTTCTTCTTCAAGATCAGAGTAAGGCAGGTTTGTTTTCATCCTGCTTCTGCGTGTACATGCAGTCTTTCTTCGGCTGTTGTCAAAGATGACGCTGCTTCAGATTCAGGCTCTTGTTTGTGATGGGGTTTCTGATACAATGGAAATTAAATTCTAGTGTAGAAATCACATTCTGTCCTCTGGGTCTGTGGCTGTGGATTCTTCTGTGGAAGAATAATGCAGATTAGAAGGCCTTGGGTTCAGGGTCCAAACTCCTGGAGCATCTCAGACTGGAGGTGCTGATCTAGGATCAGATCTTCATCTGAACTGGTTCATTGTCTGACCTGGTCCATTATCTGACCTGGTCCATTATCTGACCTGGTCCATTATCTGACCTGGTCCATTATCTCACCGGGTCCATTATCTGACCTGGTCCATTATCTGACCTGCTTATTCCTGGTTATAGTTTGCGGTGAGAGGGGCCTATCCCATCATGCATTGGGTGGGCAGAATTACTCAAGTCACCAATCCATCACAGGCCACACACATCCTACTGCATGTCTTTGGACTGGGGGAGGAAACCAGAATCCCCGGCAGAAACGCACACGGACACGGGGAGAACATGCAGACTCCACTCAGAAAGGCCCGGGTCAGGATTGAAGGACCAGGACCTTCTTGCTGTGAGGCGACAGTGCTACCCACTGCACTACCGTTCCGGGCCATGGTCAGATTTCTCTTTGGTATTTTTTTTTAGCCTGATCCATTTAGAGCTGCAAGACAAAACATCATAAATCAGCACTTCTACTGTGAGGCGCGTTATGATGCTTTATGGAACTTTATGAACATGACACAGAAACGGAGACGGCACAAACAGTGGTGAGACTGGATGAGACAGACCCACCTGTCCGGCTCTCTGAAGGGAATCGGGTCTGAGCACAACCGTGATTGTAAGAGCTCTCATTTCATTAGCGCAGTCATAGTCCTTAACAACGCAGAACATTTTGCTGAGAGGTTTTTTTATTAATGAGATGATTGCAAAGACATCAAGCTTTACAAGCTGGCTATTTCAGCAGCTGCATTCAAATGCACCTTGGAGCGCAGTAAACCACGGCTTACTCTTGTACACAAAACAGCCGCCACAACGAGCATTTCAAAGCCACCTTTTTATCGGAAAAAGACAAATTGTGCGTTTTGAGTACTCCTCATATAACAGAGCGAGTGACCATTAAATTCATTATTCATCCATGAGATCGGCTGGTAAGATTCTGGGTTTTAAATTTTTTTTTTTTAAAGTTAAAGTAAATTTCACTTTTTTCGGAACTGTCAAAAGCATGTATGTGTAATGTTTTCATAATCAGTCACACATGTAAATGATTGGGAATTAACATTCCTAATCACAGCAATTCACCAGTATGGAATCATCAAAAGGGTGTAAGGTGCAGTGACAGCCCACACTTGCTGTGTACTGACACATGGAATAGTTGCATTTAGACATTCAAACCTGAGAAATCATGATGTAAATGTATGCATACGCACACACATATACACGCGCGTGCATGTGTGCGCACACACACGCACACAAACACACACACAGGCATGCACACGTGCAAACATTTGCATGCATACACACACACGCGCACACCCTGCACTCCTTGGTTAAGCTCATGGAGCAGGACAGAGGAAATAGGAAATTAAATCTGCGGAAATAAATCTAAAATGATCTTGCCCGTCGCAGCCTCACAGTTTGCAGAATTAACACATTTATTAAACCATCGAGTTGTGACCCCCTTATCATTCATAATAAAAAAATAAAAAATTAAAAAAGAACGCTTAATAGGTCTGCTGGGAC